>NC_044303.2:175318245-175445131 GCF_007474595.2 Lynx canadensis
TGTCAGGCTACACAGGCTCAAAGGGTTATTTATAAATGCTAGAGTGCGTATTTTCAAGGCGGCTATTGAGCGGGAATTGGAATAGAGCAAGGGGAGAAGTCGTGCAGACATCCTAACCACCCTCATCCCAGCGTTGACACTTAGCAGCTCCTGGCCTTCATTCAGCATGCAGTGACTGGTGTTCAGCACCTACTATGTGCCGGGCACGATGCAAGGCACTAGGGTTACAAAAGTGAACGACCCTGAAAGAGAAAGTCTTTATTGTGGGGCTTAATTCCAAATAAACAAATGCACGTTTACAGGTTGTAATGAGGTGTGAGGCCAGCCCAGAAACAATGAGGGTAAGTGATAAAGCAACAGGAGGAGGCCAGTCTTTGGGGAGGACGGTTAGGAAATGCCTCTCGGAAGAAGTTTGGAGAAGACCTGAAGAATGTGACGCCAGCTGGGAAGCGTGGGGAGGAACCCCACCCCCACCCCCGCCGCCCCATGCAGAGGGCACAGCACAGGCAAAGGCCTAGAGGCGGGAGAAAGCTTGGCATGACCAAGAAGTCAAAGAAGGTGGCCAGAGTTGATGCCCAGGGGTGGGGTGGGGGGCCGGGAGTGGGCATTTGGGCACGAGATAAAAGTGGTAACATAGGCAGGACCAGAACGTGCGGGCCTGCCAAGGCACGAAAGCCTCTGGATTTTTGTCTTAAGAATGAATTGAAGAGCCTTTAGGCAAAGGAATGACGAGGCTCCATTTTATAGGTTTAAAAAAAATTTTCATGTCTATTTATTTTTGGAGAGAGAGGGACAGAGCGCAAGCAGGGGAGGGGCAGAGAGAGAGGGAGACCCAGAATCCGAAGCAGGCTCCAGGCTCCGAGCTGTCAGCACAGAGCTCAAATCCGTGAACCATGAGATCATGACCTGAGCCGAAGTCGGACGCTTAACCGACGGAGCCACCCAGGCGTCCCATTTTTTATGTTTTTTAAAAGGTCACCATGGCTGCTGGCAGGCTGGAGGAGGACGAGAGCGAAAGCTGGCAGGCCATTTAGGAAGTGGATTAGCAGAGTCGACTGTGGTCACCCGTGGGAGATGTTATGGCAGTTGGGGTGTGAGGAGGGTGGCCGGAAAGATGGAGAGATGTGAGTCGATTTAAGAGAAATTAAGGATGCCAAAAAAAATCAGTCTTAGTGATAAATGAGTACTGAGGGCTGAAAACTGGAAGATGTCTAAAATGATGAACAACTGAATGAATTTGATGCTATTTTCCAAGAGTGAGAAGGCCCGGGGAAAAACCGACTGGAGACAAAAACGTAGTGGGGGAGGGGCTCCAGAGCTGGGTTTTGGGCATAGCGATTGGGAGGCGTCCTGATCCTGGTACAGATGGTGAGTAAATAAAACAAGAGGAAAGATGAGTCTACAGTTCAGGGCAGAGGCTGGGATTCAAAGTATAACTTTGGGAGTTATCATCTTAATATGTTATTTCAACCCTTGGAACTAACGAGAGAAGAACTTAGGACCCGGCCGCATGGAGGTCTGACATTTAGAGGTGACGTAAGTTGCTTCTCTTCTCTGAACCTCATTGCTTCCATCTGTAAGGTGGGATGATAATCGTATCTACCTTACAGGAGGATCACAGGAATGCTCGTCCCTTTTTCCTGCCCCTAGTTGGGCATACTGGTCCAAGGACTCGGGTTTGAGAGTTCGGCCCTTCCTGTCACGCTCATGTGCTGTGGGGCCAGGATACTTGTGGTTTCCATTCCCACATTGCGTGGTCCTCATTTCAAGATCTCTTTTCTCTCCCCACCTTCCGAAAACTCCATGAACGCAAGTGTCGTGGACGCCTTACTCTCCTGTTGCCCGCCTACCTCCCTGCCTGGTCCTGTGGCCCCCGGCTGGCTCCTTCTCCCCTCGCCAGGCCTCCAAAGTCTATTTGGAATGCCGCAGTGCTCTGTTCTGGACCCAACCGCTGGGTATATGTTCTCTTTAGGTCACTTCACCCATCTCTCTACTTCTAACCAGTCAACCTGACTTTCCAAAACTATGATCTACGACAGGGTCACAAGCTTTTTCTCTAAAGGGCAGACCGTCTGCGAGCCACGTGGTCTGTCTTGTGGCTACTCGACTCTGCTATTGTAGCATAAAAGCAGCCACAGAAAACGTACGAATGAATGTGGCTGTGTGCCGATAAGACTTTATTTACAAAAACCAGTAGCAGGCTGGATTTGGTGTTCGGATTTGGGTCGGATTGCCCAATCCCTGGGCTATGATAGAAACGTGACCCCACTCATTGAGTTTTTAGGTTTTATTTTTTATTTATTTTTTCAAAGTTTATTTATTTTTGGGACAGAGAGAGACAGAGCATGAACGGGGGAGGGGCAGAGAGAGTGGGAGACACAGGATCGGAAACAGGCTCCAGGCTCTGAGCCATCAGCCCAGAGCCTGACGCGGGGCTCGAACTCACGGACCGCGAGATCGTGACCTGGCTGAAGTCGGACGCTTAACCGACTGTGCCACCCAGGCGCCCCGAGTTTTTAGGTTTTAAAGAGAAGTTCTTGTAACTCAAAAAAAGTCAAATGCAGGACTTTTCATTCTTCCATGCTGAGCTGTAGTGATGCTTCATTTCAGCAGGAAGCATGCAAGACCCTAGTTTAGAAGGGCTCGGCTGTTCTAGAAGGCATTTGGACACACAGGGAGAAAGAACTTTAGGGGTCGTTTCAATGACTGGGGAAAGGCTTTGTTAGCTTTTAGTAACCAGAGGCCAGGGGAACGGAATGTCTTGCAACATGTAAGACAGTCCCTCGTAACAAAACTTGTCCCTCCCCCAATGCCAGTAGGGCCCCAGTGAGAAAAACATCTGCATGGGGGAAAGGTTGGAAGATAATAAGAAACACACTGGTCAGACAGTCAAATGCAACCTCGCGGCAGAATAAACTGTGGGTGGCTGACGTGTGCCCTCTCCTAGCTGGGCCCTCGGGTGGATCTACAGTGACCTGCTGATCTGTCCCCTCTTGACTCTCCAGCAGCTGCCTTGGGCTGGATCACCCAGGAGTTGAGTGTTCAGTCCCCAGGGCTTCCAAAGCGTATTCTCAGGATGGTGGAGATGGCCTCCCTGACCCTCCCACCCACTCTGCCAAGTACAGCCCGTCTGTCCTTTGCCTTGTCTCCTCTTCCACCCCTCATGTCACTGCCGTGTGAGCCACAGTGAGAAGACTAATCTCCTCTTAGTTCCAACTCCTGTTTTGCTGGGCATTCATTCCGACCACAACACAGTTTCGTAACATAATTCTGTTTTGCCCCCACCCAAGTAAACTTGTCCAATGTCCCTTGCAAGCAGAGGGCAGGAGGAACCCCAGGGAGCTCACCAGATCCACACCCCTACCTTTGGCTGGAGTGTCACCTGCGAAGGCGGGGCTTATACGCTCGCCTTTATCGTATTCAGCCGTCTCCCTGGCCCAAGACTTTCTTGTGGGCGATCATCCTTCAGGTAAGGCCTTCCCCAAGAGCCTCTCCGGTTCATGGTCTGGACCAGGCCCAGGAACCCGTGGGCCATCATGGTCAGCCCCCTCATCCTGAATTGTTCCCTGGTTGACGAGGGAGGCCAACAGATAAACAGTTTCTCCCAGTGTGACAAATGCGATGCAAAGGAGGGGGAAAAAAAATTCTGTGAGGGGTGGCAGAAACAAGAGAATTTGCCCAGCTTGAGGAGAGTCCACAAGCTTTATCGAAAAACAAGTTTTTGTTGCTGTTGTTCCGGTCAAACCGCTATCTGCTCATGGGCAGAATGATTTGTAATAAAAAGCAACCAACACAAGGAAGTAACTCTTGAGATGAATTTTGAACATTCAGTCAAAGTTAGCCGGGAGCAGGTAGCGGGGCAGGGAGGGGGTGTTCTAAGAAGAGGGTACGGTGTGAACAAAGCCGCGGAGGCAAGAACGTTGAGAGAATGAGGTTGGTGGGTTGTTGTTGGGCCATACGATGTGAAGAAGGCAATGGAGGTGGGTGAGGCTGGAATGGCAGGTGGCAGGCACATCAAGGGACCTTCCAAGCCGTGTTAAGGTGGAGACGACATCGTGTGCACAATGGGGGACCATGGGGGGGTTTAGGGCCGTGGTTCTCAAGTGGGAATGATTTTGCCTTGGGGAGCATCGTACAATGTCCGGAGAGATTTTTGGCTGTCACCATGGGGCAGGGAGGTGGGGGTTGGGGGGTGGGGGGGGTGGGAAGGGAGGGGTGCCATGCCGCCGGGATCTAGTAGATGGGTAGAGGCCAGGGTGGCTTCCTACGATGTAAAGGACAGCTTCCCCTACAGCGAAGAATTTTCCTCTCCAAAATATCAGCAGTGCCAAGGTTGAGAAACTGGGTTAGGGTAGTGAGTCACCCAATCAGATCAACTGCTCTGGGTGGTCTCCCCACATCCGACCAGAGGCCCGGTGGCTCCTGCAGAGGAGGGCAGTCTTACCGACCCGTTCATTAGAACTGGAGTTTGTCTCCGTCTCTAACTGTCTAGTTCGTGGAATGGTGGGGAGGCTCGCAGAGCGAGGTTGAAGGCTTAGCTCTGCTTGGTCACAGCGATCACCCAGCAGTAAAACGCACCCGCCTCAAGCGTACAGAGGAGTTTGGACAAATCCCTATGGCGTGCCTCCATCACCAGGATCAAGAAAGCAAGCATTTCCATCTCCCCAGAAAGTTCTTGTGCGCCCCTTGCGGTCAATCCTCTTCCTCCTCAGCCCCCCCGCGGCCCTGATCTGCTTCGTGTCACTAGAGATGACTTTGTTGTATGGAGTCAGCCGATGTGTGCCCTTGATGCCCAGCTTCTTACACCCAACCTTCCTGAGATTCACCCTTGTGGCCACGTGTATCAATAGTTCATTCCGTTTTGTTACCGAGTGGTGTTTCTCTGCACGGGTGTATCACAGTTTACTTATCCAGTCACCTGTTGGTGAACATCTGGCTTGTCTGCGTGTTTTCTGTCGTTCGTAAAGATGCTATGCGCAGCCTCTATTGCCTAAAATACTTTTAACAGGACTCCATTTCACTTAGAGTCACATTGGAGTTCCCCGCTATATCCCCCAAAGTCCCCCTGCTCTGGATTCTGCCTCCCTGTCTGACCTCATTTGCTCCCCTCTCTCCTCCTCGCTTGGTCTTCTTCATCCACACTGGCTCCTTACAGTTCCTCAAATAAAGTCAGAATTGCCAAAGAGACACCATCGCCCTCGCCATAATCCTCCTGGCTCCAAACCAGCTGCGTGCAACTGGCTGCCTGCCTGGGATGTGCATTAACCTTCTGGAATCATTAAATCAAACTGATACTTGAATCCTAATCTCTAGTGAAGCATTTTATTTATTTTAATCCCCTAAGCACTTCAGCTCGACTTTTCCTCCGGGCCTGCCATTCTGGGAGAGCTCAGAGAGCCCACCTGATCCTTTCTGATTGAAATCCCCCATGGGCCAAGGGGTGGGGATGTTTCTAATGATTTGCTTAACCCTGTGACAAGTCATTTTTTTAACCCCATAGTGATCGCCTCTAGCATTAACAGTGGGGGAATTAAATTCTCAGGCTTTGCTTAGGTTACAGACTCACTGAACTTCTTTGGGTGCTATGGCACTTCAGTTAGCAATTTCCCATGCTCAGTTTTTATCAATTTTAATCCTCAAAATAACCCTGTGAGATAGGGATGTCTTCTTTTCTGGAGAGGAGATAGAGTTTCTGCAAGATGCGTGCTGGGCCAGAAATTTCTATATGATGGTCTGCTTTTTATGTTTCATTTTGAAATGTTCACCTTAGTAAATCTGAGATGTGCCTTCTAGTTTCCAGTAGTTATAAACTAGAGTCTTTAGATCAACTCTCTTACTGAAAAACAATTAAAAAAAAAATTCTGCCTCATGTGTAAAGGACACGTTGAGGGGCTGAAGAGGCGACAAGGTTGTCTTTCTTGCAGGCTAACCATAACAAGAGAGGTCGGAGAATTTAAAATCATCAGTCACTTATCCCTGAGAGCATTTGTCATTCCTTTGCACTTGGGATCCTATAAGGTGGTTGTGAAGGACAAGGGGGTCAGAAACCAAGGGCCAAAGTGTGAATGTTGAGAGGACATCTTCCCCACATTGAAATAAGTCCCCCAAACATTCCACCAGATCTAAACTTGCACTGCTCCAGCAAGGTAAAATTCAGAGACTGCTTTGGCACTGAACAAAGCAGGAGGGGGGAGAATGAACAGGGAAAAATGTTCTGAGAAATTGTGGGTGTAGACCAGCTGTATTATGGATTTGCATCCTAGGAATGCATCTCCTGGGTGGGCCTGGGAACTTTAAAGTTGTGAAATTGCCATGAGTCGTGCTCAACTGGTAGTGTCCCCCCACCCCGCCCTGCACCTAGAATAAGCAAAGGCAAGCCTCCTAGATCACTGGGAACACCCTGAAAATACCCGTTCGTGGGCAATGAGCAAACAGCCATCAGAGATAACAAGGCATACAAGAAAACAAGATTTATGAATGAAAACCAAGACACAGTGGAAGTGGACCCACATAGACGTTAGATTTTAAAACAACTACATTTACCAAATTAAAAAAAAAATAAATGATAAACTGAAAAAAAACTTCATGGGGGCAGAAAACCATAAAAAATGATGCAGCAGATGTGAACATGAAAACAAATATAACTTCTACAAGTTAAAAGAGTATAGTAACTAGAAATGAATACAAGGCATTTTGTCACAGAAAGGACACAGCAGAAGAGAGGACCTGGAATACAGTATGGAAAAGAAAAAAAAAAAAAGAATAACAGAGAAAAGAGGGTAATAAATAAAGGGAGTACATTGAGAAGTTCATGCATTTGGTCAGAGGTTCAGAAGAGGTGAGACAGAAGGGTAGAGAGAATACATGAAAAGATGGTGGGTAAGAATTTTCCCGAACTGATAAAAATCACCTATGCACGGATTCAAGAAGCCTAGAAAATACCAAGTAAAATATCTTAAAAAGAAATCTCAAACGTAGAGTCAAAGGGAAAAATCTTGAAGACAGACAAAAAGACAAATGATTTTGTAAGGGAACAATGGTTGCATTTACAGCAGACTTCCCAGTAGCAAATATGGAACCCCACACCAGTAGAGTCATATTTTAAATGTGCTGAAGGAAAATAACCACCAGTCTAGAATTCTAAGCTCAGAAAAAATAAAAAGATTAAAAAAAAACACCCCCCCCCCCAAAAAAAAAAGGAAAAGGGAGAGAGAGAATTTGTCACAAGCAGAACTTCACTGAGGGAAACATTAAAGGGTTCATTGTTCGAGGCACAAAATCTCCCCAGATGGAAGGTCTGGGATAGAAGAACTAAAGAACAAGAAGAACCTGCATATGTATGGGCAAATGGAAATTAACAACAGTTATAGGAAATAATCGCAACAATGTCTAAAGGTGTGAACATTTAACAGTTTTGAGTTAAAACCTCAAACCGCAATGACATATAAATGGATAAATGGAGTTAAAATTAAGGTTTTCATATTTTCTGGGGGAAAAGTAGTGGTTTTGATAAATTTCTACTTTGATCAGTTAATTATATATGATGTGATTTTTCAGGTAAACACTAAAGATTAAAAGCAGAGTGTATTCATATGTGGAACCTAGAAAATAAGTAACTAAACCAACAAAGGGCAGAATCAGACCTTTAAATACAGAAAACAAACTTGTGGTTGCCAGAGGGAGGGGGGGTGGGGGAAGGGCAAAATGGGTGAAGGGAGGGGGAGATACGGGCTTCCCGTTATGGAATGAATAAGTCATGGGGATAAAAGGCACGGCATAGGGAATGTAGTCAATGGTTTTTTAATAGCACCGTGTGGTAGCAGACGGTGGCTACACTTGTGATTAGCATAACGTAATGTACAGAGATGCTGAATCACTAAAACCAATGTAACATTGTGTGTCAACTACACTAGAAAGAAAGAAAGAAAGAAAGAAAGAAAGAAAGAAAGAAAGCTGAGTGTATTACTTCCAGACTTGTAGAGTGATTCAAAAATAAAGGCAAAACATAAGATTAAAAGAACAGAAGTAGAAATCCCAATGTAACATGCTGTAAAATATCCAAGGAGCTCTATTTTATAGACTCTAAGAGGCATTAGTAAGAAGCATCATTATTTTATGTCCATTTAATAAAGAAAAAGTATTGGCCATTAAAATGGCTACAATGCTTTCCAAGCACTTAGAGTATTTATTTCTTACTATTGGAAGAGCTCTTTCAGATTTCTTTTTATCAGGTATCATTAGGGCCTATAGGAGAAGGGCATTATAAGTTAATAAATGAGTTAAGATATTCCTGAATCCTGAATCTTCTTCATATTCAGGAGCTATCTTTTAAAAAAATTGCTTTTTTTTTTTTTACTCAGAGTTGTAGATATCTGTAATTTCCTACATATCAGACTCTGTGCTATTGAGCGCTTGGGTGATGCAGCATTTCATAAAAGGACTCTACTGTTGCCTCAGAGATTTCTCCAGAGCTGCTGTCACTCTAAAGATGTGACTGTGTATGTGCAGGTAGTGACAACTGCATCCCAACTACTTAGCCAACAGTGAATGCATAGCAACTTCGGAGATGCCAAGGTGTGGATAAACATGTATTTAAATCAAAGAAATACATATTATTTTAAATGATATACATACACAAAGAAATACATATTACATTAAATATAAATGAACTATATACTTCAGTCAAAAGACACAGGCTTAAAGCCCACAAAATCTATGTACTATCTAATAGTAAAACATACTATTTTACTATTCATAAGAGATACATATAGTCAATCCTCATTATTCACAGCAGTTATGTTTTATGATGTCACTGTAAACACTCCATTGGCGAAGACTGAGCTGTTGCTCCTACAGGAAACACAGTCTCATAAGTGATAGTCTTAAATCCTAAAATCTTATCCTGGTAGATTCTATTTCCCCTTCCTCCTTCTCCTTCTCCCCCTCCTCCTCCTATCGCCCACCTCCTCCTTCTTTTACAAAAGAGAAAATCAGGTTCAGAAATGTAAAATGACTTGCTTGAGGACACCCTACTAATAGATGCCAAGTTGAGATTCAAACTCTGTCCAGCTGACCCTAGAGCCAGAGCTTCCTGCACTACGTGCACAGCCCTCGGCCATCTCCGTCCTCTGGTCATCTCTGTGTGAGGCTGAGACAAGACAGCAGAGAGCATTGCCTTGTTCAACCTCACTGGAGAATGTGCACAATTTTAACTGCTCTGCACATGTCTACAAATGACCATGAAAACACCGTGAGTATTGATAACTGTCAGAACTGTGTTTCCGGGGCACCTGGGTGGCTCAGTCAGTTAAGCATCTGACTTCAGCTCAGGTCATGATCTCACGGTTCCTGAGTTCAAGCTCTGCATCGGGCTCTCTGCTGTCAGGGCAGAGCCTGCTTCATATCCTGTGTCCCCCTCTCTCTCTGCCCCTCCCCCCCACTGCTTTCTCTCTAAAATAAGTAAATAAATCATTAAGCATCTGACTTCAGCTCAGGTCATGATCTTACAGTTCGTGAGTTCAAGTCCCACATCAGGTGAGCTCGAGCCCCACTTCAGGTAAAAAACACAAGCCCCACCTCGGGGGAGCCCCACTTCTCTTCCTCTCTCTCTCTCTCTCTGCACCTTGGGGGTTCTGTCTCTGCCTCTTGCTCACTTGTGCTCTCTCTCTCAAAAAAAAAAAAAGAGGGGGGGGAGGGAAAAAGGAAAAGGTCTTTTACAAACCATCCATTCACCCACCCATCCATCCCCCTGTCCAAAAACGTTCACTGAAGACCTACTGTATCCTAGGAACTCTAACAGATTCTAGAAATACAGAGATTATCAACGTGAACACACACCCTGCTCTTTGGTGTAGTGGACTCAAAAAGGAAAGGAGTCCAGTCTCCCCAGGGATGTCCAGAGGGGACTTTTTAGAACTTCCATTTGTAATTAATTTGTATTGCGTTCTTTTTCATTTTATTTGGGTTTGTGCTTTTTTTAAAAAAAAATTTATTCATGTTTGAAAGTGAGAGAGACAGGGCATGAGTGGGGGAGGGGCAGAAAGAGAGGTAACACAGAATCTGAAATAGGCTCCAGGTTCTGAGCTGTCAGCACAGAGCCCGACGCGGGGCTCGAACTCACGGACCGCGAGATCATGACCTGAGCTGAAGTCGGATGCTTCACTGAGTGAGCCACCCAGGCGCCCGGGTGTTTGTGTTTTAAAGCAGAAACTATGTTAGTAGAATGGTACGAGCATACACTGTGTAATGTAATAAACATAGAATAAAGGAAGTACTCATTTTTTATTATTTTTATTTTTTTGACCAGTAGTACTGTATGATCAAACATCCCCAGACAGCACAGGGAGAATATGAGGAGACTCCAGGTCACCTCTCCCAGAGGCTCCACAGACCTGCGTACATTTCTCTATTAAAACATTTACAATGTCTTACGATGACCCGTACAGGATCCTAATGAAGAAATCGGGCTCTGGAGGCAGACGAATGGAGTTTGCATTCCAGCTTTGCTATTTACTGTCTAAGTGACCAAGATGCCTAGCCTCTGAGGGTCTAGCTGTGGAAATTCCGCAAGTTAATACATGACACATCCCTAAAAGAGTATGTGTAGGACTCAGTCCCACCCATCATCCCCCTCAGCCTTGCCAGGGGAGGCAGCTGTCCCCCAGGGCTAGCACAGCGCTGTGCACCTAGTAGGTATGCACATAAAGGGGTGTCGGTAAAATCTCATAGCTGCGGGTGGATTTAGGAGATCCCCCCCTCCCCAACAAACACCAATCGCCTCATCAGCAAACGGAAGCAAGCCACGTTCAGAAGCGCTCTCTCCATTCAAGCCCAGAGACGCATATGGTGCAGGAAAGCCGTTGCATCCCGTCTCAGGCGTTAATTACAAGCGTTTAGCAACCCAGCTCTGAAACAACACCGAGGAGAAGAACTTGCCCTATTTTTAGCAACATTTTGACAGCTACATTAACAGACAACAGTTTCCCTACCAGCCACCAGCTGATCGCCACGTGCCACCCAATAGATCGGCCCTCAGGTCTGCAAGGATAGGGAGAGCAGAGATGGGAAAGCGTCCCTGCTTAGTGACAGTCTCTGCGAACAAGGTCACTGACTTGATGACGGTCTCAGCCAGGCCTTCTGTTCACCGCCCGGTGGAAGCTGTACCCCCTCTGCCACTTCAACCTGCGAAAATCAGTCGAGGGGCACAAAAATGGCAAGACGGCCTCGGACCCAGGTGGACCCCACGGCCCCTTAGGCTGGACCGGAAACACAACCCTCGGAGGCATGAGGTCCAGGTGGAATGCGAGGAACTTGGCCAGCGGTCTCTAACTATTACATACAGTGCCCGTGCTGTACCATGTGCCGCTGCGATCACAGGCTTCCAGATGAACACAGGGGGCCTTTTCACATTCATACATGAAGACACTCGTGATTTAGTCACCAGTTCCTGGTTCAGGGAGCCCACGCTCGTTGACGCGTGGGAAACATACACCCTGGCCAGAGGGGCGCTGGGGCGGGTGAGGGGGGGGCTAATCCGGGCCTGGACTTGCCAACCTTCCTGAGTGACATCGAGTGACATCAACCGACCCCCACTCGATGAAATAAACAGCGACTCTCTGATGCTTAGATACTGTCACGTTATCAGTGAGAACCAGAAGGGGAGTGAGAGGCAGAAAGAAGAGGAGAACTGGAGGGGCGGTGGGAGGGAGGCAAGGTGGAATTGGTTTATCAAGATGTAAATTCTGAAGAACAAACCAGCAGTGCCCGTGATTATGGAGTGACCAATAATCGATTTCAACATTTGCCAGGGGCCCGTCTGCAACAAGATGGTTTTTCTGACCTAGCCACGTAAAATGCGCTTTCAGAGGAACACCGTCTGGCAGCCCAGAGTCCTGGACAGGCAGCTGGGGGCTGGAATCTTGTCTTAGCGACTGGAACAGGTGAATTCACTTCTCTGCACCCCCCTCCCCCCCGAGATTGTACTTCGGTCAGAGTGGTGTTGTTGGAGGAGTAGATAAAATCAACGTGCTTCTTGGACTTAGCACGTTAGTACTTAGTACCCAGCATCGTAAACGCCTGATAAACAGTTGCTTTAAACAGAAGAGCGTCCTTCGAGGGGACCCATTACCAACTAACTAGGTCTTTTGTGGATTGAAGAACTGAGTAGGTTTTCTAGGGCAGGAGCCCTTTGGGGGTGGGTGTCCCCCGATGTGGGAGCCTCCTAAAAGTGCACAGCTGGGCGGGGGGAGGGTGCAGTGGACACAGCTGCCTGCAGGTGATAAAAACACGAGCGAGCTGTCACATCTTCCCGTGGTGCGCACACAAATGAAGGCTCCGGAGAACAGAATGACCTGGAGTTGTGGGAACTGCTAAAAACGTTATTTTGTGCTCATCTCTCTGAGTCGGAATTCACCTGGCAAGTGACAGCTGTGGCTCGAATAAATCCATTTGCTCAGAGGTCGGCAGGAAACTTTTTCCAGAGGGGGCTGAAACGAAAGCCCTCGGTCATAATTTCTCTCTTGGACGCGCTGCAAGGCTGACTCCTTGTGCACTATGGGAGACGTGACTTAACTTCGCTCTGGAACGTTCTACGTCTCAATCCAGGTGGCCCCGGGGCGTCTCCTTTTCCCCACCAGGCCTACTATGTGAACTGGGGATTCAGAGCTGCTACCTGACGTGTACTGTGATCTCCTTCGAAGGCTTTCTCTTGGGGCTAGGAAAGTCTCGAAACGCTGCCTCGATGCAGTTTACAGACGGCGTCTTCCCGGGACCCTGCACAGCTCACCCTGCTCTAGGCTGCCCTGGAGGTCAGGAGGCTGGATGTGAGAGGCCAGCTCCAGCTGTCCCTGCCCCCGGGCAAGCTAGAGGGCACAGGGGGGGCCACGTGAGAAGCAAACCTGGAAACTTCTTTCCCAGGGTTTCCAGGAGACCATGAGTCTCGCTTCCCTCTGGGCTAAAGGCCACGTGGGCTCCCTGACCTCTAAGCAGCTTGCTCAGTGCGAAAACCAACTGTGAGTTCGGCTTTCTCTCTCTCTCTCTCTCTCTCTCTCTCTCTCTCTCTCTTCCTCTCCACACACACACGCGTGTGCACACACACACAGTGTCTGCAAAAGCCTCTCTCTCCCTTTGATCAAAGTACAGTTGCTTTCAATCCCATCACCCCTCCCCATTCCACACTCAGGGGACGCCCAGGATGTCTGGAATTTCTGGCCCTTCTGTCCTGGCTGCCTCCTCTGCACGTGGGCTCGCACCCCCTCACATGTAGCTGCTGTACCCAGGCCTCGGGACCCGGACATAAAATGCACCGCCTTCCTCTAAAGGTCACCAAAAAGCCGTCCTCACATTCTGGAGCACAATAAACTTCAAATCCGGGGTAGGGGAGAGAGGCTAAGAACCTCGTTCAAATGGCTTTGGTATCACCATTCCCAAAATGTCCTCCAGCCACCCTGGAGACTTTGCTGCCCCCTTGGCTCCCAGCCACTTCCGACCTTGCGGACCCCTCTTCTGTCTCCTCCTATCTGCAGTTCCAGACAAGCCCTTCCTCTGCAAACTAGTGAGTAAAATCATCTCGCCTCAACTCTCAGCAGCGGCTGCCACCCAGGACCTCAGGTCCGAGCCTTGGCATCTGCCAGGTCATTTTTCTAACAGCCAGACTTGCCCAGGCATGATCACCCGTGCCGGTTGATAAGATCGGATGCAGGTAAGGTTTTACCTTATCGTTATTTTTTTCACATCATCATCACCATGACGGTCGCCTCCATCATAACTATGGTGGGAAGCAGCATTCCATGATGGATGGCACACAGGTTCCGGAACCAGGTAGGAGCGGGTTAGAATTCCACCTCTACCATTGGCCAGCCGTGACACCTGGGGGCAAGATTCTTAATCTCTCTGAGCCTCAGAGCCATCAATTGGCGGCAGCGACGGTGGCTATCACGTAGAGTTGGTACAAAAAATTCAACCATACATGCGAGCCCTCAGCACAGCCCCTGATAGGGTCAAGCGGTTAATAAATGGTGGCTGGCATTATCATGACCACAATCATGGACCTGTCCAGCTGCCGCCCCCTGGCCCCAGTCTGGGCGAATAACACACATGCGTACGTGCGTGCACATGGAACCCGTCACACGTGGCAGGGCCCTCCTTGGGTTTCTGTCGTGCTTATTAGCACCCAGCTTCATTGATAGCCAAATTAGGCATTTATTTCCCTTGTCCTTTCCACGATTCCATAACCTCCTTAAAGGCAGGGACTCGGCCATCTCCACCTAGGATCCGACGTCCTCTAAATACTCAGCAGATGTTGACTGAATGAAATTTCTCATCCTGGAAGCGGGGGAATGCGACCTCATCAGATCTCGGAGTCGTCAGCTCTCTGCGCGGCACAGGGAGGGTGGGGGTGGTGGGGAGGAAGCTGGGGTGCTCTGACGCGGTGGCCGTCACCCCAAGGCATTACCGCCATAGGAAAATGGCAGCACAGCAGCTAACCGAGGTTCTCACGAAAATTTTCTGGAAAAATTGCCAGGGCCAGACTGAACTCAGTGAGAAGCTACATAATAAATGGTATTTGAACGAATGGATGAGTGAATGAATGAATGGATGCATGAATGAAGGAAGGAAGGAAGGAATATATCGCCCATTTTGGCGCTTGGTGTTTTTTATATAAAGGCCCTCCTGAAAAATTCTTCCCGGAGTGCAGGGTCAGAAAAAGCTGATTTCTCTTCTGTATAGGAAGTTTCCTTTTCATTGGCGTCCTGCCTCTTTAAGAACCAGCCCATCGCCACCAGCATGGCCCAGAGGACAAGGCCTTCACTAGAAAAGGGCATTCGCTAGACCAGCCCTCATACTCACCCTCACTCCCTAGTGAAACTATAGGGTCTGGTCCCACAGTGGCACATCCCACACGGGCCATTTTAGCTCTCTGCCCTTTGCTTGATTTGCTGGCTTGTTTACCACTCGCTCTGCCACTCTGGGACACGGTTCCTTAGCCTGACCTCTCTCTTTTCATGATCTTGCTCATTTCACAGTTCACGATGCCCAAGATCTGCCCCCGTGTGGAACCTCACAAAGTTGCAGGCTGGTGTCCTGATCTCTGTCTCCTCCCCCTCATCACCTCAAAATGCACAGCTGGACCCTTCCTCCTGCTAGACAAGAAGAACTGTGCAACCCGCTGTGTTTCCCTCTTCTCCTTGGCTGCCAGGGAACTCAGAGTTATGCTTTATACGCAATATAAAAGTTAGGCTTTTAGATGCCATCTTTTCACTCCCTTTTCTTCCTTGGCTCTTTTAGCTTTTAACTTAGGATTTTTGCTTTTGTATATCCGCCTCGTTTGTTTTAAGATGGAAGGCCTAAAAAAGGAAGAAGAAAAATCTTCCAGTTCCACGGAGCTGTTTAAAATTCTACTCTTATCCTGTCCAGCTTCTCCAGGGAAAAGGAAAAAGGAAATCCCAGTCTTGGCATGCTATCTGTAGATGCTGTCCCCACACTGTCTCACCAGCCCTGCCCCCATTTGGGCACCTTTTACCGAAATCCTTTGCAGCCTGCTGGGCCTCTCAGTTTCTCTATCTCCAAGCGTGCAGTGACCACAAAGCCCGCTTCCGGGTCTCCCTTGGGAGCAGCCCCTGTCCGTGTGTGATGTGATCTCGTGCATGAGGCCGTGGCAAATATAAGGGCAGGGATCACTCGTCCTCTGCGGCCCTGTGGCAATTCCTGTGGTTTTCCCAGTTGCGGTTCACTGTATCTTCAGCTGCACAGTAATAATAATGAGAGCAGCTATTTATTGTTCCCTCTCTATTTGTGAGGCATTAGGCTTTGCACTTGAACTTTTATTTATTTTTGAGAGACAGAGAGCGACAGAGCACGAGTGGGGGAGGGACAGAGAGAGAGGGAGACGCAGAATCCGAAGCAGGCTCCAGGCTCCCGGCTGTCAGCACAGAGCCCGAGGAGGGGCTCAAACCCATGAACCGCGAGATCAGGACCTGACCCCAAGTCAGAAGCTTAACCGACGGAGCCACCCAGGCGCCCCTATGCTTTTGCTTGATACGCATTCTCTTCTTTAATTCCTCACTGAGGGAGAAGGCATTTTACTCTCCACGTTAAAGAGGACAAAACTAAGGTGCACATATTTTTTTTCTGTATCCAGGACATAAACTCCAGGGGAATAGGATGCTGGCTGTCTTTTGTGCCCTTCTTAGCGCCCGTCCCCACCTGGCACAGAAGTTCAGTATGCAATTTCGGATTTATCCGTTTATCGATCGACAGAATGAACACGCATCCCCCAAAATAATCATGACACCTCCCCAGGGGAGTAAAGTAGGTCATGGAGCTCTGAAACCTAGCTGAACTGGATTCTGCCCAGGGCTGCCCCAGCCGGCAGGACTGATGTTCTCATGCGACACTATCAGAGAGGTGTGGGGACAGAGGTCAGCTCTGTCCCTGAGCTGGGCTGCACAGCACTGTGGAGTCTAGGGGCAGGGTCTTGCTGGGGCCCAGCCTCCCTCTGGCACGAGTCTCAGCCCATTCTTTTTTTTTTTTTTTAATATGAAATTTATTGTCAAATTGGTTTTCATACAACACCCAGGGCTCATCCCAACAGGTGCCCTCCTCAATGCCCGCCCCCCACCAACCCTCAGTTTGTTCTCAGTTTTTAAGAGTCTCTTATGTTTTGGCTCCCTCCCTCTCTAACCTTGTTTTTTCCCTTCCCCTCCCCCACGGTCTTCTGTTAAGCTTCTCAGGATCCACATAAGAATGAAAACATATGGTATCTGTCTTTCTCTGTATGACTTATTTCACCTAGCATAATACCCTCCAGTTCCATCCATGTTGCTACAAAGGGCCATATTTCATTCTTTCTCATTGCCACGTAGTACTCCATTGTGTATATAAACCACAATTTCTTTATCCATTCATCAGCTGATGGACGTTTAGGCTCTTTCCATAATTTGGCTATTGTTGAGAGTGCTGCTACAAACATTGGGGTACAAGTGCCCCTATGCATCATTCTACCATAGTTTTTTTTCTCTCCCCATAAGTGCCTTAGTGGACTGGCATAGAGTGAATGTCAATGGATGGAAGGAAGGAAGGAAGGAAGGAAGGAAGGAAGGAAGGAAAGAAGGAAGGAAAAGAAGGAAGGAAGGAAGGAAGGAAGGAAGGAAGGAAGGAAGGAAAGAAGGAAGAAGGAAGGAAGGAGGGAGGGAAGGAAGGAAAGAAGGAAGGAAGGAAGGAAGGAAGGAAGGAAGGAGGGAAGGAAGGAAGGAAGAAGGAAGGAAGGAAGGAGGGAGGGAGGGAAGGAAGAAGGAAGGAAGGAAGGAAGGAAGGAGGGAGGGAAGGAAGGGAGGTAGTTGTGTAAGTTATGAGGTAGCTCACATATCAGGCTCTAACACTTTCGTTTTAAAGAGCACAATCAGGGGCGCCTGGGTGGCGCAGTCGGTTAAGCGTCCGACTTCAGCCAGGTCACGATCTCGCGGTCCGTGAGTTCGAGCCCCGCGTCGGGCTCTGGGCTGATGGCTCAGAGCCTGGAGCCTGTTTCCGATTCTGTGTCTCCCTCTCTCTCTGCCCCTCCCCCGTTCATGCTCTGTCTCTCTCTGTCCCCAAAAAAATAAATAAACGTTGAAAAAAAAATTTTTAAGTAAAGAGTACAATCATCTCTTGGTGGGGACAGAACAAGAGTCCTGGGGCAGGTGAGCGTAAGGAACCTTTGGAAAACGAGACTCCAGAGAGCTAATGACAAGACGGGCCAAGGCAACCCTGCAAAGACCAACCTTTTCCAGGGACCCCACCGTTTCTCCAAGCGACTGCCCCCAAAGCCACAAGCGGTCCTCAGCTCTGGAATCCACTCGTTGGTGAGCGAGACGCTCATTTTTCACATCCCTGCTTTTACACTCTTCCTATATTTGGGGCTGACTAACTCCAGCGAAAAGCACTGCCGACAGCTGAAAACTTAAAACAAAGGGTCTGTGCAAAAGAATCTTGTTCCTCCTCCCTTTCATTTGCTTCAAACAATTGTACCCTCTGCAGTCCCGTATGGCTCCTGCATAAATTGCTCTGCAAGACTGGCCCGCTGCTCTCATGCCTGCCTGACTGCCTTTCCTCCCTCTTCAGAGCTGCCAGTTAAGCTTTAAGCATCTTGAAAACGTATTGTCTGGAATGAAACAACCAATTATGCTTTCAGGTTTTGTGGCATAATATCGCAGAAACCAGCAATTACAGAATCAGAGTGGCATGAAGTGGGGGTAGAAGGGAGTCAGCACGGCTTATTCTTTAAATAGCAGTTACATGAACTCATAATAAATAGGTATTAAGTGTTAAATGTATGATAAGTAATTCTTGACAATGCAATTATCCAAACAGAAGAGGGAGAAGTGGCAATATGGCATTGTGAAACTCTTTTGTGCACAGCACGCTAAGTTAGACTGAGAGATGGAGAGAATTTGTCTTTGTTCCAGCCGGTGGTGGAGGCAAGAGTGCAGAGGCGGGCACTGAAGGGAACTTGGTGAGTTCCCGAGAGATGGCAAGGTTGCAAAAGAGCAAAGCCTTTTCCACCAGGGCAGAATGGGGCTGACCAGAAACTTCCATCGACCGTGACCTCAGTGTAATGCATAGCCAGTTAATCAAACATATTTAAGGAGTCCCTGCAACGCCTTGCATATAGGTGGATAGCCCTGTGCTTAGCAAATAGCAGACGTATAGGAAATGTTTGCTGAGCCTGTCTGGCGCTTATAGGCAGGACTGCTGTGTAAGGTCATCTGGGTTGTGCACTGCACAACTCTCACATAGATTAAGATGGGACTAGCTTTCCTGGATGTTGTGAGATGCTATGTTCCCGCTTAGAAGACGCAGTGGAATTTGTATCGGTGAGCTCGGCACTTAAGCTGGACTCTCAAAAAAGGAAAATCAAATTTCAACTCAGTCACTGATTTTTAGCAATATAAGTTAAAGATTAAAAGGCAGCACCTATGGCCAGGCTACTTGAAGTCAAATTCAAGCTTCCTTTATACAAGCTGTGTGTCTTTGGGAAAATCACTTAAACTCTCTGATCCTGTTTCCCTAGTTATAAAATAGGGAGAGATAATAGTAGTTAGCACGTGGGGTAGTCATAAAGATGAGATGAGGTAACGGATTAATGAGTTTGTGGATAGCTGTTCCTAAAACTTCTTCCCTTTTCTTCATAGGCACTTGCTAGACTACACTCTTACTTGTTCTTCAAGGTCAAAATCAGTCTCCTTTCTCTGGGAGGGGCACCTGTGTTCTAGACCCTGCTAGTTCTAGTCGCCCTTGAGTAGACTGACTCAACTCTGTCAATCCACCAGCTTTGGCCAATGGGACCATAGAAATGTGATGCGGGAGACAGCTGGAAAGTGCTATGTCTGGGGATTTGCCCTAGCTCGCTGTTCTTAGAAATTTGAGCCTCCGTGTGGACAAGCCCAAGCGTGCTGGCGGATGAGATGTCATGAGGTCCAGTTGCCCCCGTTGCCTCGCTGACATCCAGGAAACCCCCGGAAGCAAGCTGCCTTGCTGAGCGTGGATGCATCCGTTAGCCCAGCCAAAGCAACACAAAGAAGACACAAAGAGCTAAGCCCAGCCTAAATCATCGACTTGCAGAATCAATTCAGTCACTGGTCGTAGGTTTAGTCACTCATTTGGGGGGTGACGCACACCATCCCTCCCAGAACAAAATCCAGGGTCCTTACCATGCTCTGCAGAGCCCTACACAATCTCTTGGAACTAAAACAACCTACACATCTACCCTTCGTGTCGACATTAATAGGACTCTACTTGCTACTTCTTCATCAACACGGTTTTACTAGTCCGGGGAACTCTTGCTGTGGAGAAAAGTTGGCAAGCAGCCGTATTACTCATGCTGCAGACTTCCCGAGAGACGCATCAACTCACCGACCAAGAGCGTCGACCAGTGGTTTACAACTTGAGACTCTGAATCCCCAGCCTCGAAAGCCTTGGGCATCCTCGCAGTGTCCGCCAATGTTAAACGGCTACATCGTGACCCTCAGTCCGTCCCAACCACGATCCCTCCCTGAAAGACCTGCCCACAACCAGACGTCAGACTTTCTCATATACATCCCGACTTTGTCTCTCCCTGTCTGAGGCACCACTGAGGCCCCGTTGAAGAGGCCTCCTTCCTTCTTTGGGTGAGAACAAGTTTAGCTTTGCTGAACCAACAGGGGGTTGGTGATTATTTTCAGGAAGCCAACATGAGCTGTTTCCATTCCCTACTAACCTTGCTCACTGGGCTCCTTGTTCGCACGGAGGCGGGTGTGGTGGGGTTCCGGGCGCGCCAGCTTCCGAGCTCTTCCCTGAACGTGGCAAGCGTGTATTGCCTCAAAGACTTTGCACTTGCTGTGTCCATTGCCTGGGATCCACTGCCCTCGCTATTTGCCTGGTGCAACTCTCCCTGCATTCAGATCTGCGTTCAAATGCCACTTCCCCAAAGAGCCCTTCCCCAAAGAGCCTCTCATATTGGAAGCATCAGTGTCCTTCGCTCCCTCACATCTTTACCTCGCTTTAGTGTTGCTTTTCTTCATAGCGCTTATCTCTACTGAAACGCACACACGGGCGCGCGCGCACACACACACACACACACACTTGTGTGTCTGTTTATTGTCTTTCTCCCTTTTTAGAAGGTAAGTCCTGCGGGGGAGAGCACCCCCGCTGCCCCCCACGCCACTGGGAGAGCAGGGTCTAGAACACAGGTGCTCCACAAACACTTGTTGCGTGAACTCTGATGAATGGACACTACGTGCTGTCGTTTTGTTAATGCCCTGTTGTTACCGTCATCGTCCCATTCCGCGCTGTGCTGCTTGTCTCCAGGACCCAGCTCTGGCTGTTCTCCTCCTTCCCAAATCCTTCCGAGAGGCCTCTGAGGCCCTCTTTTCAGAGGACATAACCTCCCCCCACACACCCTCAAACTCTTCCATGAGCCTCTGCTCTCTGGTGGAGACGGGGCAGTCTGCTAAAGTCGTCGGTTCCCCAGGCACTCGTTCCACGGGTGAGGACCTGGACGGAGCACTTCCTCCTGCTTCCCCCACTTCTAGATTGCCATTCTTCAACTTCACGCGAAGCTCTTGTTGCTCGGACCTCACACAGTTGTGCTTCATGGTCCTCCACCCTTCCTCACTGTTGGTCTTCTATCTACTGGCCCATCATTCTCATCCCCGACTGAAGGCTGGGGCTCCTGGCTCCATTGTCCCTCTCCCCTGCCCTCTGCTCCCCAAGCCCTGCTGGGGAAGTCAAAGTGACTCCAACACCTTCACGGGCACCACCAACCCAACACTCTGGTTTTGCCTCTGATGTCCTGTCTGCTCATGACGTTTGCTTTTTCTTCCCTCCATCCACTCACCCCCATGGTGACGCTCTGGGCTCGCATGACGTAGGCCTATTCACAGAGGAAATGTCAAATCTAGGAACGGTGCTTTTGGAATACAACCTCTTATCTTTCCAAGACCCTCAGATGGTTTCCTCCCCCACGTCCGCCCTTCAGATTCAGAGAGACCCCAAATCCCTCAATGTCTTGGCTTCCTCCTCCGCCCCCTCCCTCTCTCTCATCTCTCTGTCTATCCCCACCAACTTGGACCTGAAAACTCATGACTTTCACATTCCTCTTGCCAATATCCTCAACTCACTGTACTTCGGTCACAGCGGCCAGCCAAGTTCCAGCCTTCCTTCAACCTTGCCATCTGACTTATCCGTGCCCATCCCCAGGCCGCTGGACCCCAGGGGAAGAACTCTCACCACCCTGTAGTGAGACTGCAAAGCCAAAGTCTTCGGCCTCCTCTTGAGCTCAGTGCTTCCAGAAACTGTTCTCCGCTTCCGGAGTAGGCTCTCTCCCACTCTCTAGGATAACTTTTGCACATTTCTCCACATTTCTCAAATTTTCTACTCTACTATCTCCCACTCTCTCCAGGCAGATACCCTTACCTCCTACTGCACAGAAAAAAAAAAAAAAAAACCCAGAAGGATTTAGACAGGGACTCCTGAAAAGATCTGATGCCAGACCTGCAAAGTGAGTGCCCTCCCTTCCTCCCGTGATAGAGAAGGGGCAAGGAAGGGCACACTTTCTCCCTCACCCGTGCCCTGGGTTGCCTCCTCTTTTTCCTCCTCTAGGACCTCCCTTGATTGCCTTCACTCTCTCCTGCAACTTCTAACTCTTCCTTTCTTGTTGACTCTTTAGTATCCAGATTGAACTTTGAAAGTCGCTCTGATTAAAAGCAAAATCCCCCTTCCGGTCTCCAAACCTGCACTGGCTGCAGCCTAGCTCCCTCACCCAGCAAAGAACTTGGACAAGATGCTTATCCTCGCATCCTCAAGCTCTCTGCCTCCTGGGTTCACCGCAGCCCAACATCTGTGCCCACCACCCCGCACAGGCCGATCTCATCAGGGGGATCAACAACATCCTTAGCCACAGTTAAACCCCGCAGATGCTCCTCTGTTCTCCCGTACTTGCCCTTTCTACTATCGACGGTGTGACTCTGAAGTCTTCCACTGGCCAACTCCCACGGCAATATAACTCCAAGCGTCCTTCCGACTTCTCTGGCCCCTCCATCTCATTCTGCTTCATGAGGGCTCATCCCATCTCTCCCTCAAGTGTTGAGGTTCCTCAGGATTATTCTAGCTACTCTCCCAGTGTGGACTCAGTGTCTCTCTCTGTCTCGCGTGGTGCCTTCCCCTGGCTTCAGGAACTCTCAGTGCCGATGCCTCCAAAGTCGACACCTCCAAGCCAGCTCTCCCCTGCGTCTCAGACAAACTACCTGGCTGTCGGTAGGTTCATCAGCTCGCCCTGAACCTGCCTTTCTCCAGGGATTCCTAAGTTACCTGCCTGTAGGTGCCCAAGCAGAGCGCCTAATGTTTCCTTGGGTTATCGCTTCTCCTTCCTCTCCATTTCAACCTCCTCTTTCTCATCTTCCATTAGTCTAATCTGCCCACTACACATTTTGTAAATTCATCCATTTCTCTCCAACCTCACTGCTCTATTTTATTAACATGCCTCTCATAGATCCCTGCTCTGCCTCCAGTTCTTCCTATGGTATAAATCTGGCCACGCCAGTCCCGTTTCAGTCCCTTCCATGGTTCCTTGTTGTTCTTAGGAGAAAGTCCAAATCTTGGTCGTGGCTCCTGAGGCTTCTATGTCTGGCCCCAAGATACCTTCTCCAGCCTGGCTCGTGTCACCTCTAGCTCATGTCTGGGTTCTGAGCAGACAGCCCTACTCTGCGATCCTTGAACAGCCTAGAGTGTCTTGCCTCTGGGGGTTTCCTCCATGCTGTTCTTCTACCTGGAACACTTCCTGAGTGTCCTCTATCTCCACTAATTCCTATTTGTCTTTCGGATCCTAGTCCACAGGCCTCCTCCTCCAGGAAGCCCTCCCTGTTTTCCCAGGCTAAATTAAAGGCCTTCCTCTGTGTCCTCAAAGTCCTCTCTACTCACCCCATCCTAGCAATTGGCACAGAGCACTGTAACAGATTCTTTGTGGGTCAGAATCTTCCACAGACCATCAGCTTCATGAAGTACGCACTCTGACTTCCCAAGTGGACATCTCTGGTACCCAACACAGGGCCTGGAATCGATGGGACTGGGGTAAACGCTTAGCATATAAAAATAAAGTCGTAAGGGATCCATGGTGACGAAGAGATTGGACAGCCCCAGTTTATTCCAGTGTTTTCCATCAGCTCTGCTCGCCCCCATCAAGAGGGGCTAGAAAATACTGTAACAAACAATCCTTTGGTCTCCACGCCACCAAAAGTCTCAGGCAGTTAACTAATTGTTTTATCAAATGGACAAAACCCTGGAGCCCTCTCAGATACCCCAAATATTTTGTAACACGTAGTGTCATTCCCCCCCCCCCCCAATTTCAAATGCAATACACGCATAAGGTAAAAATTGGCAAAACACAGGGAAATAGCAGCAAAACGAAATCACCCACAGGCTACCACGCAATGGAGCCTGTTCTTACATTTATAAAAAAAAAGATTTTTCACATTTACTTATTTTTGAGAGACAGAGTGTGAGCAGGGGAGGGGCAGAGAGAGAGGGAGACACAGAATCCGAAGCAGGCTCCAGGCTCCGAGCTGTCAGCACAGAGCCCGACGCGGGGCTCCAACTCACGGACCGCGAGATCATGACCTGAGCCGAAGTCGGACGCTTCACCGACAGAGCCGCCCAGG
This sequence comes from Lynx canadensis, assembly GCF_007474595.2. Taxonomy (NCBI): domain Eukaryota; kingdom Metazoa; phylum Chordata; class Mammalia; order Carnivora; family Felidae; genus Lynx; species Lynx canadensis. Next base: position 175,342,413 of record NC_044303.2, read on the forward strand.
CGCCCCACCTGTTATTACATCTTTAATGTGTATTCTTCTAGCGCATTTTCTATTCAAGTCCATGAAACTTTTTGCTTCTACAAAAAGTTAACAACCACGGCACACACAGTAGCTTGTTTCTGAAAAAATGGCACAGTTAAAATGAGCACTTTTTAATGTCAGCATATATGCTTCTCATGGTCTGTGGACTTAGTGAATGTCCTGAATTTTATGTACATGAGGTGCCATGGTTCCCTTCACCCAACTCTGAACTGGAGAGAATTGGACCTTCGGGTTACTTCCATTTCCTGCGGGACAAATCTTAGAACTTTATCTTTGTGCACATTCACTTCGACCTCATTAGAGTAAAGGGTGGACATTATTAAGACCTCTGATACATACCCGAAATACATACTGAGAAATTCTAAATTAATTCGCTCTCCTCCGTATGTATGAGTGGGTCTGTATCATTAAAAAGCATGTGCGTACATAAATGCCTGCCTAGCAGGCCACTCTTATCGCTAGAATGTGTGTCTTTTATCGCTAGAGCGATTGAGCTTATTAAAATGCACTTGGGGAACATGAAATCATTCTGCACTTTTGACTCTTAAATCATTTCAGCGTGGTTTTTCACACATCGTGAAAATGGAGTCACCCCCAGGCCAACCCGACCCGCATCGAAGTCGAGCTCACTTGTGCAGACGTAATCTGCATCTTGTTACACAATACAGAAGTGTCGACGGGATGGCCCTTTGGTTCCTTGGGAAGAAACCGATTCAGACATTGATCCACATTGAGCTCCACCATGTTCCAGGCCTCGCTTGAGGCACCGGGACCACAGCGGTCAGAAGACAACCGAGATCCCTGTTTACCAAATACTTGCGGTCTGGCGGGGGAGACAGACAATAAAAAGTCCGCGTGCGGACAACACGAGACGACTGCAGCAGTGATAAATACAATGAAGGAACACAGGATGTAATAAGAGAGACGGGTAACGGATGTCGTAACCGAGAATAGTTGTGGGTGCGGGTGGGGCACTCAGGGGGCGCTTTTCAGAGGACATTTGAGCTCCAGCGAGGCGTCTGATATGGCAGGAGTGCCCCGCATGTCTGGTGAGAGGGGTACGTGTCCCAGGCGGAGAGAACAGAAATTGCCCGAAGTTGGCACACTCGGGCATCAGAAAGGAACTCAGGAGGTCTTAAAAGTAGAAAGCGTACGGGTGGGCGGGAAATGCAAGAAACTTAGGTCTGAGAGGTGGGAAGGGGCTGGAAAATGTAGGCTGCGGGGCCATGGAAAAGAGTTGTGAATACCTAATAAACAACCAGGAACTTTCAAGTTTCTAACGTCATGTTCTTTCCACGAAACCCCAACTATTATTTAGTATTTATTATCCCATTTTATGCAGTTCCTGGCATCGATCGGACCCTTAGTCATATTTGTCAGAGAAAGAATGAAGGAGTAAGTGAATGGAAGAAGCTGGGGCACCAGCACAGAGCGCCCCCTCTGACCCCACTTTGGCGTGGATGAAGCTGGTGGAATAATCGCCCAGCTAACTGGAGCCTTCTCCAGGTTCACTGAAGTTGCAGAAGCTTCTCATTTCAAAATGATATCCTGACAGCAATAATCCCGAGAGAAAGAAGTCATAGGAAAACACAGGCTTTGAAAGACTTCGAGTTAAATACAGCACAGCACCCAGAGCACTCATTTGGCTAATTGTGGGTGGAATTCTTTGAGGAACACATCTTGTGCCTTCAAGCCACTGCAGGTGCGGGCGGAGAGGCTTGTAAGAATCTTTAGCCAAATTCGGTCCTCAAAGTTCCCCCAGAAGTTGGCACTGGTTCCCTTTCCTCGTGGTTCCTTCGGTCCCTGCTTTGATGGCAGAAGCGTGTGACAGCTGTGAAGTTTATTTGGCAAGTGTATCCACTCAAGCGGATTTCCTGTCTCCTTTCCTCCTTAGCAGATGCGAGAACACAACTGAATGTGTTTCTGAGTTTATTATTTGAGGGACTTCAGAGATCGACTCTCTGGTCCATAGACAGAGACCAGAAAACTCTATCCACTGTGCCACTGACTCATGCATTCATTCCATCTCGCCGCTTTTTAAAATTTCCAAGCACTTCCTAGACAGCAAAGACGAGCATAGCCCTTACATGGATCAGGTAGGCAATCATTAAGTTATGATTAGGATAAAGGCTGCAAATACAAAGTCCTGAGCACCGAGAATGGGAGCAGCCGACTTCTGCATAAAGGTCAGAGGCGTCTTCCCTGGGGAAACAAAGTTTGAACTGAATTTAGAACAATGAATAGAAAGTAACGTAGGTACCAGGTTAGAATGGCAGGAGACGGGAAGCATTCCCAACAAAGGGACGCACAAAATCCTGGAGCGGGGAGAGTGGGTTGTGTTGCAGAATTGAAAGACCAGTGTGGCTGGAGCTTAGGAGACTAAGGAGAAGATATCAGAGATAAAGCTCAAGAGGAGGCGTCCACTGGAGGACTGTAGGTCATGTTGAGCAGTTAGACGTTTGACCGGAGGATCAATGGCATGTTGGTTAGCTATTGCTGCGTAACAAACCACCCCATGTTGCAGTGACTTGAAAAGTCAGTTACTACTCCCATGATGGGGGTGGGGGGGGCAGCTGGGAATTACTGATCTAAGTTGTATTCAGGTGTTCATGGCTGTGCTCATTAACCTTATCTGTGTTCGATCGATCTTGGCTGCGCTCTCTCATGTACCCACAGGTTAGTGGGGGGCTGTGCTCTAGGGTGCACTTGGCTGGAGCATCTGGGCTGGGGAAGCTCTGATCTACAAGTCTCATCACCCTCGGACTAGTGAGCTAGCCCAGGCAAGTCCAGTTTAGGGATGATGGCACATGCATGAGTGGGCAGGCAGGGCATCCCAGGCTGTCTTGTCACCTCCATGTCATTTTATTGACCAAAGCAAGTCACGTGGTCAAACGCGGATCAAGGCTAAGAAAACAGACTGCCTCTTTACTAGGAAGAACTGAGCCGTCACTTGTGAAAGGTGTGAATACGGGCAGAGGTGAAGAATACGGCTCATTAACGTAATGTACTCTAAGTGGGAAGCTAATGACAGTTTTTTGTTTTTTTTTTAATTTTTTTTTTCAACGTTTATTTATTTTTGGGACAGAGAGAGACAGAGCATGAACAGGGGAGGGGCAGAGAGAAAGGGAGACACAGAATCGGAAACAGGCTCCAGGCTCTGAGCCATCAGCCCAGAGCCTGACGCGGGGCTCGAACTCCCGGACCGCGAGATCGTGACCTGGCTGAAGTCAGACGCTTAACCGACTGCGCCACCCAGGCGCCCCGCTAATGACAGTTTTTGAGCAAGTAGTTAACATTATCACCCAAGGGAATTCTCCACAGCACCCAAATCTACTCCAAGAGGGCCCGAGCATGGCTTTGTAATATATCCAGACATTTATCTATTATCCTAATAAGCTCCCTCTCCACCCCAGACTTACAGAATCTTAACTTTCCATTTCAAGCTTTCAACACCACTCCTTCTCCTACATCACCACCACCATTCTCCTTAGTGTCTATGTTTATCATCTCTTCCTGAACTCTCGTAATTGTCCCACCCACCTCCCACATTGCCCCCCAAGCAGCCTTTAATCTTGTCTTTTCCACAAGATAAGACTTTCCCTCTTTGGCTTGGCATTCAAGGTCCTACTTAGGACGGTGCCATATTTCCTCTCCAGGCCTATGTGCCATGGTCTCTGCCCCGGAAGCACTGTGATGCAAACATGCCTGACCCATTACGTTCTCCCAGCTGCCTTCACTTTGGCTTACTTCCAAGCCCCTGAACACTCTTATTTTCTCTGCTTTTCTGCCTGAAATTTCCCTTCCCCTTATTGGTCATCTGGAAGACTGTTTATCCTTCAAGATTCAACTCCATAGTCACTACCTGTCTGTTATTTCTGCCTGCCTTCCTGGGAAGAACCATTGGTCCCTCTTCTCGGCTTCTCTATATTGTATCTACCACAGTATATGCTATTATTTGTTTCCAGCCTGGTCTCTTCTTACAGCATTTGGGGTACACATCCCTCTTGGCATGTGCAAGATAAATTGGATGTAAGAAGAAAATATTAAAATGTTGTTGCTGCTTATGTTGCCTAGTATGCTTTAAAATTTTATATTTCTTATTCCTGTTCTATAACATATTAGCATAGGAGCATAAGAATATAATTTGTAGGGGTGCCTGGGTGGCTCAGTCGGTGAAGCGTCCGACTTTGGCTCAGGTCGTGATCTCACGGTTCGTGAGTTCAAGCCCCACGTCGGGCTCTGTGCTGACAGCTCAGAGCCTGGAGCCTGCTTCGGATCCTGTGTCTCCCTCTCTCTCTGCCCCTCCCCTACTCACACTCTGTCTCTCAAAAATAAGTAAACGTTAAAAAAATTGTTTAATAACAAAAGACCATAATCTATAAATGATAATTAGATACAATTATTCAAGATATATGCTTAAAATGTTTTTACAGACTGGTGTGCTCAAAAGAAAGATTGGAGAGCGTATTCTAGACAATACACTCCCTAATAGGTGGGAGCTAAATATCAAAACCAGACTTGAACTTATTTAGTTTTAAATGGCAGCCAAAAGGACAAACTCGCCCAGAATATTTTCATTGCAATGTTGAGCAAAGCTGTCAGGTATAAAGTAGAAAGCCTCCCACCTCCCCTCAACCCCCAACACACACAAAAATAGCCATTGAGGAAGATTTTATGCCACACTGTAGTTTTCCTCGACTCCTGAAATAACAAAAAATTGGCTCTGGATATGTAGGAAATATATCTCTGCTCACTGCGTGGGTGGGTCAAGGGTTTGTATTCCTTAGACTCAATCCCAGGGAAAGACGGAAGTAGGTTCTTTTTTATGATCTATTGTACAATGTTTGTTTATATAGGGAAAGCCCAGAGTCTCTATATTTTTGGTATAAACTCAACATGATTGAGGGGAAGAGCCTGGCTGTAGACTGTTGACCCTGCAAATCATCTTAATTCAAAAGACTCTCTCCAATTCTGGGCCATGGTTGCCAGAAATGGAAGTGATTACTTAAATGTCCTTGTCCCTAGAGCAAGATGACTGCATTTAATAGCGAGAGTTGTTAATAGCAAGAGTCCCCTCAGAAACATTGTTTGTTTCCAACAATAATAATAATAGCTTTTCCATGGGGCACGCGGGTGGCTCAGTTGGTCAAGCATCTGATTCTTGATTTCAGCTCAGGTCACGATCTCATGGTTCGTGGGTTCGAGCCCCGCGGCAGGCTCCGTGCTGACCACACAGAGCCTGGAGCTGCTTCGGATTCTGTGTCTCCCTCTCCCTCTGCTTCTCTCTGGCTCATGCTCTGTCTCTGTCTCTCTCGCTCTCAAAAATTAATAACCATTAAAACATTAAAAACAAATAATAGCTTTTCCAAATACACATTGTGTCCTCGGCACTCTGCTTCGTGCATAATCCTCCAAATAACCTTAACATAAACGTTCTTAGTATTCCCATTTAATAGATCAGAAAACTCAGAGCCTGAATGGTTTGTCCAAGGCCACACGATTAATTAGCGGTGGAGTGACGATTAGCTTCCAGGTCTACCTTAATCTACAGTGAGCGCTTTTAACTATTATGCTAACCTAGGTCTAAAAACAAATCAATCAATCCAAACGAAGAGGCTGGAGAACATGAAGAATTTTTCCCAGTTCTAAAGTTCTAAAGTTCCCTGAAAAAAAATATTCTGAAATATTACGTAACGTATTCTGAAGTCAAAGAACAAAAGTCTTTGTTTAGCAGCTACTGTTCTGGAAGCTCCATGCCTCGGTACCCTCTCTGGTCCCCCAACTACCTAAGGTCGCCCATACAGATCACATGCCGTTGAGACAATAACAAGATGCCCAGCTCTAGGGTGGCAACAAAACACTGCAGTGTCCCCCCAACCCCCACCAGGGCAAGTGTGACCCCGCTGTCTTCTCCTTGCCAGATGTGGAGACGAATGTCTTCATCTGGGGAAAATTTTATAATTGCCCAAGATGACTATTATACTTTTTTTTTTTTTTTCAGAAACACGGGTTCATTTTTAGAAAAGGCAAAATAAAAAAAGATTGCGTAATGGTTAAGTGGAAATTCACAAGCAGGCGGGCAGGCAGCACAAGTGTTGGCTGCTCATTTCTGCCACAGAAGAGAGGGATGAATTCCAGCTTAAATACTAGTCTGATTATGCTTCCAGATGGGAGATCACTTTTATGGAGTTTAATCTAATTTTTAAAACAAACTGTGTGTCAAATAAATATTTCCAGAGATGTCAGCCTTTTAAGGCTGAACCGAGGGAAACAAAGTTGACGGAGCATCGAACTTACAAGGAATGACGCGAGCCGAGGTTACTCAGTAGTCAGAGGGAAAGGAAAAAAACGAAGACCTGAGAAAGATCTCGAGCACCTGGGGGTTTCTCCTTAAATTGCACCTTCCTTGCCAGGATCTGGGCCTTCCTCTCCTCTCCAACCTTTTCCCGTTCTTGGCTCCTCCCCCTGCTCCTCTCCCCTCCCCCGCCTCCTCCCCCGCCTCCTCCCCCACCAAGGGGACTTCCTGACCTCCGTTTTCCCAACGCTGCTCTTTTTTCTCCACCACCCGCCCCCCTCCTTTGAAAGGGCCCCTATCACTGCCCTTGCTCCAGTTTTCATTCCCAAGTGTGTGAGTTATGATGGAGGAAGTGAGGGAGTCCGATTAAGAACTCAGGTCTGAGATCCTTGCAAGCAACGGGGGAGGGAGACTTCCCCCGAAGGAGGGTGAAGGCCAGGTCTTACCTTGGATTCCCCCTGATGCAGGCCCTGAGGTAAGGACGTGGGTGCAAGCTGTTAATTCGGGAGGTGAAGGGAAATGCTGGTTGGGGGTGAGGAGGGGAGACCAGAGGAAGACAGCCAATTAAAGAGTGCGTTGCTGAACAGGTTAATGCCGGAGGTGACTGGTGCCTTATAGTGCCAGAGAGATTCCAGGGTGTCAGAAGGACACAGCCGCCCCAGGGTGGACCGGCTGAGGCACTACCCAACTCCCATCGGGCTTTGGCCGAGAGCTGATCCTAGAGGCCTAAGTTTCCTGAGCCGCAGCAGCCTTAGCCTCAGTGCCTACCATGTGACTCGGTTCAGCAAATGTATAAATGAACACTTGTTGGATAAATGTACAAAGTGCTACAGGAAATACAGAAGAGAGAGCAACTATTGCTCCCAATACTTTTGCCACAGAACCTGGCTCAGGTTTTGCCTATCCCTTTCCTTCCCAAGCGGACTGAATTCCCAGCCTCCTTCGCGGGTAGGAGGGGCCACGTGACTGGGTCGTGGCCAGTGGGATGGTCACAAGGACGTCACCACCTCCAGGCCCTGGTCCACTTGACTTCCCAAGCGCAGTCCTCCGGACCTTCTCACCTGTGTGCGGGAGAGAACCCCACGGCCCTGGGGGAAGGCTCGGCCAAAAGACGGAAATCCTGGGTCACTGAGACTGTTACTTGCGGGAGAACTGCCTTGGAGAACAACGTCACCAGGAACATCATGTTAGACATTTGTTGATAAAGAAATAGACTTTCATTGGGACAGGCTCCGGGGCTTTTGGAACTGTTCGTTATGGTGGCTAGCCCGCCGGGATTCAGTGAGAGCTCAGCAAATATCTGTGAGTGAACAGTTGGACAGGTGAATGGCTGTTAATTGGAAGAGATGGTCTAGTTCACTCTGCTCGAAGTTGACAGTGCTGGGGGGCGGGGGGGGGAGCCTGAAAACAGTGGGTCCCATGAACAGCCAATTTTACGGCATTCTCAGGGGCGCCCAAAGCCAGCCATGCTGTTGGCCCAGCGAGCAGGACCCGTCTTATTTAAATTTTCTCTTGCAGAAGTACGAGTCTATTTCTCTTTATCCTATTCCCAATAAAATGGAAGAGACTTGGCCTCCCGCCTGCGTAAAGTCACCTCTCAGACACTTGATGGTTATTACCTCACCTTCCCCTCTCGTAAGTTCTCGATTCATCTGATGAATCGGTTCGGACACTCGCTTTGCAATTTCGGCCCTTTGGACAATGAAGCAGCCTTGCGAGGGAATCAGCATTGCGGGAGAACTGGTCGCTGGGGCCAGGTCTATGCCAAGTGAGCAGTTTCTTCCAGAGCCGGCCCGCCGATCACTCTCCTCTTCGTGCCTCCTCCTTGAACAAGGGAGGCTAAGGCAGCAGCAGCCCAGAGATTTCCAAGTGGAAGAATAGGGAAGAAAGTATCAGACACTGACTTGGTGCCGGGTCCTTCCATCATGTTCTCTGTCTTAGTTGAGTCTGGCAACAATCCCATGAGTACGTATCATGATTTCCGCTTCACAGAGAGGGAAACTGAGACAGAAATAGATTAGGTGACGCCACATGGAAGAGGTCAAATAGATGATATGTTGTGGGAGCCACAGTTGGAACCCAGTGCTGCTCATTTCTACCGTGACGTATGGTCCTGGTGCCTTGAGCCGCGTACTTACTATCGTGCATTGAATTGTGCCCCTGAAAGAGATGTTGGAGCCCTAACCTCCAGGATCTGTGAATGCAAGCTTATCTGAAAATAGAGTCTTTGCAGATGGTCAAGTTTAGATCAAGTTGAGGTTTGAGGATGGGCCCTAATTCAATATGACTGGCAGAAAACGGTGATGTCTGGACACAGGCATTCCCAGAGGGAAGACCATGCGAAGGCAGGGTGATCGTTGAGGCGAGCAGAGAAAGCGACAGAACGGATCGTCTCCCACAGCCCTCAGAAGGGAGCAGCCCCGTCCAGACCTCGATTTCAGACTTCCAGACTCCAGCACCACGAGACAACAAATTTCTCTTCTCAGAGCCACCCAATTTGTCGTACTTTGTTACGGCAGCCCCAGGAAACGAATACACGGACCACCTTGGAGTCTCAACTTTCTCATCTGTAAAGCGGGAAAACGAGCAGCGTCTCCCTTGGAACATTTCGGGGTCTGTTGGTGAGATCATGCGTTTACCCCCACCAAGCAGCACTCAGTAAACAGCCCAGTTATTATGAACATTATTCTGGAGGAAAAATGCCTCCATGACGCTGCAGAAAAGCTCCCAGTGGTTTCATTCCACCCCTCACTCCCACTCCCTTCCTCATTTTCTTACTCTTGGGAGGCTGCCTCATTTTCTAGGACGTTTCTTTAATAACGCGGTAGTAATTAACCAACCAAATGAATAGAATGTAATTTATCTTCTAGGACTGTGTGAGGAATCAAAGTAAGCATCTATGTTAAAGTTCTTAGCGAGGGGTCCAGTTCTGTTCAGCTGTGAGGGGACGTGATCGTTTGACGTGAGGAAATGTTTATGAAGCTGTGACCCAAGTGTCCAGTCTCCGAACGCGTTCTCAGTCCAACAGGCATGGTCTAGCAACCAAAATCATTGTCAGTATAACTCAAGTCCTTTCTTGTGTTTGTCCAGTGCAGTGGCGGTGAGTAGGGAAAGGGTTAACGTTAAGCAGGGGGCAGAGAAGGGACCCTCCCAAGGCAGGTGGCAGCTGCTAGAAGGAGGCTGAATGAAGCCTAGGGGGTTTGGGAGAAAAAAAGGATAAACGTATTCCAGACCCACCTGGGTCTGGAGGTCTAGGTGCCATGGGTGGAGTCTCACAAACTTTCCAATAAGGTTCCAATAAAAAGTCAGGGACAAAAAAATCCTTGGCATCTGCTCAGTCAGGACCCCTCTAGCTCTTGAGAGCTTTATACTTTCCCTCAATAATCTCTACCACCTTGCTTACTCTCTGTCGTCCGCGAGATTCATTCTTCGACTCTGCGAGACCAGGACCAGGGAGCGTCTCTCCCACCCTTCTGTAACAGCAGCAGCTTCCAAAGTGTCCTCTCTGCCCCCATGTGCCACAGCCTGCCCCCTGGCTTCCGGCTCCCAACGTCTCCAAAAAGCACCTCCTTCTTCTGCCTCTTTCCATTCCATTTTTTTTTTTTTTTGTCTCCCCTGCCCCCTTTCCTCCCCATCCATGTTCTGTTTACCCTTCCCTGCTCTGCGTATGATAGAAATCAAACCATAGGGCAAAGTTGGAAGAGGGGAGGAAGCCACCGCTCTCTTTAGTGGCAGGGGGAAGAGGGAACACCCACCGAGGACACTGGTGTGTTAATCCCGTCCCACTCCAGGGAGGGGGAGGGCAGGGCTGATTCCATAAAAGGACAGTGTCAAAGGCACAGTCAGTATGATCTGAATTTAAATCCCCAATCTGGCAAATGCTAGCTGGGCTTGGTACTTAACTTCTTGAACCTCTGACCACTTATCTGCAAAATGCGGATCCGAATGCACATTTCACAGGGTATAGCCAGGATTAAATGAGATCACAAATGCCAATCACTTGACGGTATCTCACCACAGTAGACACATGGTCACTATTAATAATAGCCACCAATTTGTTAAACAAGCTTGATTCGGGGGATAATGGCAGAAGGCAAACTGAGTTGTATTGGTGTTGTCCCTTTAAATGTACCCTTTAAGGCATACATGTATGCCCCTGGAGGAAATTCAGGACATGCTCCAAGGCTCAGTCTGGTCATTCTGAGATCATAAAATTCCTTAAATCAATCTGATTGCCCAAACCATCTTAGTGCGGTAATAAAATGGCTGCTGTGGGTTAGCAGTCATCACAGCCACCTGCAATGAAAATGAAAGGACAGGTTTCCTTCCTCTTAGCTGTTGTTTGCTGCTGTCCCTTCCTGGCCTGGTCAATCTAGGCCATGCTCCTAGGTCATGTGTTGGCTGCTGACTCAATTCTGCAGAAGCCAGTCCCCCCACCCCTGATGCTGGGACTAGGTCTCTCCCCAGGGTCCGAAGACCTTTCGTGACCTTCCTGAGGGATGAGGCCTGGAAGCCTTGGCCTGGCCTTCAAGAACCCAGCGGGTGGCCCCATACCACACTCCTGGGCTGAACTCCCACCTGTTCCCAACCCCTGTCCGGTGTTGCCTCGACCTGTCTCCTGTTCACACTGGAGGCTGCGTATTTGCAAATGTGGGTCCCCCCACCTAGAGCCCACTTTTTCTTCTCTTCTGTACCTGGAAAGGGGCAGCCCTTCTGTGAGAAGAGGGGAAATAAAACACCTTATGACAAAGGAGTTTTTTCACGGGGGTGAAATTATTCAATAAATAATGTTGGGGCAGCTGGCTCACCATTTGAGGAAAATAATATTGACGTACAGTTTCTACCTCACATCTCGATGGGCAGGAAATAGCATCGAATTGTGGAAGGTTTTGTTTCTCTTCGATTACTAGCGAAGCCGAGTGTATTTCTTACTTATTTACTCTTGGGTTTTCATTTTTGTGACTTGCCGGTTTTTCTTATCAAACCTGGTCAGACTGTTTATTGATTTCTTGCTGATTGGTAAGAGATTTGAAATGCTAAGGACATTGGTGCCTGGCTGGCTCAGTCAGTAGAGTAGGCAACTCTTGATCTCGGGGTCGTGAGTTCGAGTCCTGCATTGAGTGTAGAGATTACTTAAATAAATATACTTAAAAAATACCTGAAATACTAAGGAAATTAGAGTGTTCCCTGTTTTGTATGGTGTTGACCTTTGCTCTACCCCCGTTTATGCATTCTGACTCACAGTATTGTGTAATAAACTACAATTTTCAGCTTAACTAGATCCATTAATGTTTTCCTTCATGGTTTCTGATTTTGATGTGATGTTTGGGAAGTCCTTACCCAACGCACGGTCATAGAAGTATTTTCCTAAATTCTCATCTTGTACTTTAATTACTTGCTCCCCGCTCCCAGTTTTACTGACATATAATTGACACAGAACGTCTTTTTTTCTTGGCAGACCCACTTTCTTAGCAAATTTCAAATGTATAACGCAGTGCTGTTAACCACAGTCACCAGGCTGTACGTGATATCCCCAAGACCTATTTATAATTGGAAACGTGTACCTCCTTCACCCATTTATCCCACCTCTACTTTCTGCTCCTGGAAACTACTAATGTGTTCTCTGCTTCTATGAGTTTCATTTCATTTTTTTTTAGATTTCACATATAAGTGAGATTGTATACTATCGCATCTCTCTACATGACTTATTTTACTTGGCATAATGCCCTTAAGGTCCAATCATGTTTTCACAAATGGAAGGATTCCCTTCTTTTTTCATGGCTAAATGGTGTGTGTATGTGTGTGTGTGTGTGTGTGTGTGTGTGTGTCCATGTATCTGTTCCTTTGTCCATTCTTTATTTTTTTCATCTGTTTTTTTTTTAAATGTTTTTTTTCAACGTTTATTTATTTTTGGGACAGAGAGAGACAGAGCATGAACGGGGGAGGGGCAGAGAGAGAGAGGGAGACACAGAATCGGAAACAGGCTCCAGGCTCTGAGCCATCAGCCCAGAGCCCGACGCGGGGCTCGAACTCACGGACCGCGAGATCGTGACCTGGCTGAAGTCGGACGCTTAACCGACTGCGCCACCCAGGCGCCCCCATCTGTTTCTTTATCTATTCATCTGTTGGTGTGCATTTAGGTTATTTCCATGTCTCAGCTACCGTGAATAAGGCTGTAACGAATGTGGGGATGCAAATACCTCTTTGAGACCCAGATTTCATTTCCGCAGAGTATGCACCCAGAGTGAAATGACTGGATCGTAGGGCAATCCTATTTTTAATTTTTTGAAGACCCTCCATACTGTTTCCCACAGTAGCTCCACTGTAATTACTTGCTTTTGATTATTTAATTCATCAGAGATGAAGGTTGGGGTACACAAAACCCTGCCAAGAAAATAATACTCCCCATACGCATAGACCCCCATATGTTAACACATAGACCCCAGCAGCAGACACAGAAACACAGACCAACTAATGGGACCAGGGTGGCCTCCTCAATCCTAGTCAGGTGGGAAGTTGTAAAATATGAATTCACCTTCCCTCTCCTATCACCCCTGCCCTCATCCCAGTCCAGAAAGGTTAGATCCAAAGACTGAGCTGTTCGGGAGGCAAACCACCTGTCCATTCCTTGGCTCCACAGAGAGAGAGAGGGGACAAGTCAAAGAACCGACTGTGCTCCCCAATCTCATCTTACGGTTTTTTCTTACATCACAGACCTGGCATGAGTTGGGGTGGGAGGGAATTTTGAATCAGAACTATACTGGAGTTTGAAGATGGATTGGACTGTGCTTAGTAAAGATAGGTTACAGAGAAATTATGTCCTCTGCCCAGATTCTCTTGCAAAGATCCCCAGCAGGAAGGGAGGCTTAGAGCATCTTTGAAAAGTGGCACCATTTTATTTGTATCCTTCCATTAATTGGTATTCTTTTTGAAAAGAGAGAGAGAGAGAGGGAAAGAGAATACAGTACAAAATAGCTAGTGTTCCAGATTCCACATGCACACCCCAAACTGTCCACAAAAGAAGAGGGACTTTTTCTGTTTTCCAGTTATTAAACAAAAATACCGGGCCTCACTCTGATTGGACCAACTTGGATCACTTGCCCACTCCTAAAACAGCCACTGTTGCCAGGAGAAAGCTCTGCCCTGTTTGCCTTGAGTTGGTTCTTGCCATCTCTGAGCCAATGACTGTGATGAGGAAGACTGTCTTAGTCTAATCAGGGGCCAGGCCTGGAGGAGGGGTAGGCTAATGAGGAAAGGGAGGGGCAATAAATAGAATTTTCCCCCAACTTTCCCTCTGGTCAGTAAGGTGTCTTGGCCCTCCCTACTTCATTTTCATTCAGTTTGCGGCTTAGAGCACATTGTAATTCTAATTGAAGTTGTTTATTTAATCAGGAGGGAAGTCAGCTACTTAGGAGCTAATAAGCCAAAGAAACCGTTTCTTTCCCATTCAGATCCAATAAGCCTACGAATTCCCTTCTCTGGGTCCTCAGCCCTTTCTCTGCAGCTCAACCAGGCTCTGCTCTGTGCAGGCAGCAGAGTGATAATAGTAACAACTCAAATTTGTAAACTGCTGTGCAATTTTCAAAGTGCTTTCACATCCATTATATGCCATGGAATCCACAAAGGGTGCTGGGGGAGGATGCTGGCTTGGGTGCTGCCTGTGGCTTTCATAAACATGTTGTACTGAGGGATGGAGAGAAAGGATTGTGAGCGAGAGGGGCTGGGATGCCAGGGTGTATTTTTTAAAGAAGAAGAAAACAAAAACAAAAACAAAGGAAACAACGAAAGCGAATGGCCCCATCTCAACTGTATTGGGGATGCAGCGGCCCCGACTAGTTTGGTGTGAGTCCTTCCAGACTCACATCTACAATCATAAAAGAAATTCACCACACAGTGAAATTCTCATCCCTGTGTTTCTTGTTGATACTTTGTGAAGACTAGTGATCCCTGTAGCCAGATATTCACCGTGCTTGGTCAATTTCTTTTTCTAGCAAAAGGTAAAAGGGTCAAACACATCTCTGGATAGAAACTCTCTTGCTACTTTTTATCCATATTCGGAAGAGGATTTGTGAATGTCACTCGCAGGGCATTTTGGTGTCCCCGTCTCACAGAGAAGAGCTGAGAGATCCATTGGTTGAAGCATTCCGGTGGAAAGGACACACATCTGGGATCGCACGTGAAGAAGCCTCTGGGTTTACATGCATTGAGCTCCTATACTTACAATTTGGAGCACAGACCCTGCACCCAATGATTGCCATTGAATGGACCAATATCTTTCCTGCCATGCCATATAGGCCTCTTAATACAAGCATTATTTAACACTTACTATATACACCAGGCACTGTTCTACGTGCCTTATATGCATCAATTTTTTCAGCCCGTACAGCAACCCCATAAAGTGGTACCATTGCCATCCTTGTTTTTTAGGTGAAGACACTGAACTGACTTAGGGGGGTGATGGGCATCCCCCAAGTTCTCGCAGCCAACAAGTGAGAGAGCAGAGTTTCAAACCTGGTTCTGTCTGGCTTCAGAGTCCTTGTTCTTAGACATTACACTAGCTGCCTCTGGGGGGAGGCAGGCCACAGTTACAGGGTTCCCAGATTTAGCAAGGAAAACATAAAAGAAATCCACTGAAGTGTGAACTTCAGACAAATAGCAAATACATTTTTAGAATAACCATTTCCTATGCAGTATTTGGGATATACTTATGCTAAAAAAAATTCATTGTTTTTCTGAAATTCAAGTTTAACTGAGTGTCTTATATTTTAACTTGCAACTCTACATAGCCATACGGCTGGGTTTGGCTTGGAGAACAAGGTAGAGGGACCGCCAGTGAAAGTGGGTTTTGTTGAAAGACCTGCACAACTCACCCTGTACTTTGTAGCACTGTTTTGCAAAGGCCGTAGCGAATCTTCCTCCTTTCTCTCTTCACAAACACACGCACAGACACACCCAAGCAAATAACAAGAATGCAGGGCTCCCTGGTAAAAACTGAATTGGCGAATGAAGCACAGGACTAAGGCACGAGGTTGCCTGCCTCTTTCCTGTCTCGAAATCTTGCAACCTTCTAATAAACCATGCCTGCAGGTGGAGGGGAAGTGGGCTGGCGGCCAGGGGGATGGGGAGGGGCTCCCTGCCCCAAATCTACCTTTGTCTCACTGGATGGAGGTCAGCAGACCCAGCTCCAAGAGGCAAGCCCCACAAGGTGCCCTTGACTGGGGTGGGGTGGTGGGAGCAGAAGGTAGAACAGCTTTTCTAACGCTAGGTGTCCCAGATCCCTCCTCCCTCCAAGAATAAACCTAAGAGAGGTCTTGATCTCTGACCAAACTGGTCCCTTTTCTTTCCTTAGAAGAGCTGGTGTAGGAAGAGAAAGGTAAGGAGTGGAATACAGGTACCTCTGCTTTGTGAAATTCCCTTTGGACCACTTCGCTTTTAGGAAAGACCTACGTTAGTACCTGTTTTCACTAACCAAAAGAAATCCGAAGAGGAATTTGCTTTTATCCTAACAAGGGAAAAGCAAAAACAGTGTTCAGCGTGAGTTTTGCCTTGAGCCATTCCAGACTCAGAGCAGCCCCGCCCAGCTCCTTCCCGGGGATCTGCACTCAGCATCTCGACATCAAGCTGCCGTAGCCTTGACCTTGTCTGTGAGCATCTGTGCTCTCTCTCGATTTACTCTGTGCACCTGTCAACAAGATGTGTCCTAAGGTATCAGAAAAGCCCCAGAAAGGTTCTTTTGGGGGGTCTGGGAATGCTCAAAATGTTTTCCGTATGAATTAATGGTGATTGCTTCTCCATTTTATGCCATCCTGGCTTATGAAACGTTTCATAGGAACACGCTACTCTCAGATAGCAGGAAACTTGTCTACAGAGAAGTGGAATTTCTCTCCCCCAAACCTGCCACTCCTTATCTGATAATAAAGCTAATCTCTTACAAGAGCACTTTTCTTTACGGTTTACAAAACACTTTCACCTTCACCTGCAAATTGCCTATTGATTTTTGCCTTAAAAGAAAGTAGCTTCTAATGTGGCAGATTTCCCACGGAGCACTCTGAAATGCTCACCTTATGGAATTCGCATCCTATTAACCTGACATCCCTCTAAAAACATGTTTTTCTTCTTCAAAAATTATGATTGCATATCATTGCCAGCCAGAATTATTTAGACAGCAATTTGCACATTCATATATACTCAATTATCATTTCCTGTGGCTACCAACCCAAAATGAAGCTCAGAATGATGTATTTTCTCTTTAAAAAAATTTTTTTAATGTTTATTTATTTTTGAGAGATAGAGACAGACAGACAGAGCATGAGCGGGGGAGGGGCAGAGAGCAAGGGAGACACAGAATCGGAAACAGGCTCCAGGCTCTGAGCCGTCAGCCCAGAGCCCGACGCGGGGCTCGAACTCACGGACCGCGAGATCGTGACCTGGCTGAAGTCGGACGCTTAACCGACTGCGCCACCCAGGCGCCCCCTGATCCTTTTCTTAATGGTGTCAGGAAAACACCACTGATGTCCATTAACCATGGAGGCTGTGGCATTTGCAAAGCACAGAAGGTGCCAAGGAACGCAGACCTCTTATCCTTAGCAACAAGTGGCATGGCCAGGAGATCAGCTATGGGGCGAAGTGAGGAAGAAGATGTGGCCCACGTGGCCAGCTCTCTCTCCCACCCCCACCCAACACTCGGCAACTTGTGCAATTCTCCGGTGTTTTCAGTGGAGCGCTGCTCACAATTTCACTGCCTTCAGGAAGTATTTGGTTTGGGGAAGATGGCTGAGAAGTACTTGGAACCAACAGGAGACAATCTGTTTGTGTGTAAGCAACATGGCCTTCTGCTGGGATGTCTGGGATCTGTCCTGGGAACTCGGTAAGAGCTTCTCTAAGCCTCTGATGTCGAACTCAGTAGCCATTAGGCCTTTGTGCATTTGAAATGTGGCTGGTCCAAAATGAGATGCGCAATGAGCATATATAAGACGCACACGCCATCTTGACACTTTGGTTCAAAGAAAAGAGTAAAAATATCTCATTAGTAATTTAAAAAAAATTAATGTTTATTTATTTTTGAGAGAGACAGAGACAGAGTGTGAGTGGGGGAGGGCAGGAAGAGGGGGAGACACAGAATCTGAAGCAGGCTCTAGGCTCTGGGCTGTCAGCACAGACGCGGGGCTTAAACCCACAAACTGTGAGATCATGACCTGAGCCGAAGTCGGACGCTTAACCGATTAAGCCACCCAGGCGCCCCTCATTAGAAATTTTTACATGGATCGCATCTCGAAATGACAATGTTTTGCATATACTAGGTTAAATATTATTAAAAATTAACTGGGTGCCTGGGTGGCTCAGTTGGTTGAGTGTCTGACTCTCGATTTCAGCCCAGGTCATGATCCCAGGGGCATGGGATCAAGCCCCACATCGGGTTCTGTACTGAGCGTGCAGCCTGCTTAAGATTCTCTCTCTCTCTCCCTCTGCCCCTCTACCCTGCTCATGCTCTCTCTTAAAAAAAAAAACAAATGAATTTCACCAGTTTCTGGTTTTAAAATGTGGCTACTGGAAAATATTAAATTATGGATGTGGCTCACACTTGTGGCTTGCTTTAGACTTCTACTGGACAGTGTTGCCCCAGGGTGTATACCAAGAAGTGGGATTCTTAGATTATTATATGTAATTTTAGTCAGGGCTGTAATGGGAGATAGATGGCATACCCAAAGAGGGTGTTGAGGAGGGTTAGTGAGGAAGTACTCACCAGCATGGGGGCAGAGGTGAGAGAATCAACCCAGGAGGGTGAAGCGAGTTCATCGTAGCAAGGAGTTGCCAGCACCCCTAGACCTGAGGAGAACGGGGAAGAAGCAGCTCCCAGGACCTGGAGTAAGAACGGCACAAGAGGCCTTCTGGGCAGAAGTTGTGGTCGTCAGTAAGAGAACACAGCCACGTGCAAACCACGTCCAGCAAAGGGAAGGCGGGGGAGCAAGCAAATAAGTGCCCAACTCTCATTCTCATTCCGCCTTCAGATCGCTGCTGGAGTCCGCCATTTTGCTCCAACCCAACTGGAAGCAAGAAGGCAGTCCCTGATGTGCTCCACACGGGTCAGGCACAGAAGAGCGGGGAGGAGCATGGGGAATGGCTCTGGAAAGGCAAATGCAAACACCCCACGTGTAAGGGGTGGGCATTATCAACTTTGCACCACGGTGTCAAAACATTTTCCAGAGTGGTTGAACCAAGTTTACTCCCATTAGCATGTATAAGTGCACCTGTACCTACGTATGGTTACCAGCACTTGGTATTGTAGACTTAAACATTTTTTCAACCCAGTAGACGGGGAAATAGCGTATCATTGATATTTTAATTTGCATTTCCCTAAATATTGTTGAGCTTGAGTGACTTTTTACATGCCTATTGGCCATTTGATCTTCCTTTTTTTTTTTTTTAACGTTTTATTTATTTTTGAGACAGGGAGAGACAGAGCATGAACAGGGGAGGGTCAGAGAGAGGGAGACACAGAATCTGAAACAGGCTCCAGGCTCTGAGCTGTCAGCACAGAGCCTGACGCAGGGCTCGAACTCACGGACCGTGAGATCATGACCTGAGCCGAAGTCGGCCGCTTAACGACTGAGCTACCCAGGCACCCCTGATCTTCCTTTTTAATGAAACATCTGTTCAGGTCTCTTGCTTATTTTTTTCAATTGGATATTTTGTCCTTTGCTTATTGATTTGTGAGCATTCTTTATATTTTCTGGATATCAGCCCTTTGTCATTTATCCATTTTCACTTTACTGAAATTTTTGATCAACAGATCTCAGTTTTAATACTAAAGAGTTTGGGGCACCTGGCTGGCTGAGTAAGGAGGACACGTGACTCTTAATCTCAGAATAGTGAGTTCAGAGCCGCACGTTGGGCTTGGAGCCTACTTAAAATTAAAAAAAAACAAAAACGCTAATACCAAAGAATTTACCAAGCTTTCCCTTCATAGGCTGTGCGTTTAGTGTGTTATTTAACAATCCTATACCAATTCCAACTTCACAATGTGCGTTTATAATTAATGTGTCCTATTATAAAAAGTGTGAAAACATAGAGATGAGCAAAATACAAAAAGAAAAGTTTACCCCAAATCCTGTTACTGGAAATCACCACTGACATTAATTTTTCAAGTCCTAATTTCACATAAAAAAAAGTAAGGTGGTACCCAAATAAGCCTCATGAAAAAAAAAATCCAGGCTCAGCATTACATTCTTTCTAATAATCTCTTGCCAAAATGTCTAATCCTACAGCCGAAATATTCAATACTGACTAATTCTTATCTCTTTCCTTGAATTATCAGTTTCCTTTTTGCTCTAACTTAGCTTTGAATCACAGGCTTGTCTCAGGCTTTAGGCGGGAAGGAGAAATGTTTGAGTCATAGGTGAACCAGATAAAGAAAGTCAAATGTTGAGGTCTGGCCTCAAGGCATCCGATCACCGCAAAGTCATCTGGAACATACCGTATGGAAACGCAAGCCGAGCCTTCTGCCCTACTCTCACGCAGTTCGCCAAAACTAAACCTGACAGCATCTTGTTTACGGCAAAAGGAAATATTTCTCTTTGCTGCTGAATAAAAGCTGTAACTCTTACGGGCTACCCTGATTAGATTCAGGAATGCAATGTCACTCTCTTAACTAATGAGATGCAATCCTTTCAGTGGAGCCTTATCTTATAAACCAGGGGTGCCGAGTATCTATTCCTGTGTAACAAATCAGCCCAGACTTGACTGGCTTGGACCAACAACACTTGTATTACCTTTCCCGGTTTCTTCATTTTTTAAAAATTATTTTAAAAGTTCACGTATTTATTTTTTGGGGGGGGGAGAGAGCGCGGGCATGTGAGCAGGGGGAGGGGCAGAAAGAGAGGAGAGAGAACATCCCAAGCAGGCTCCACGCCATCAGCACAGAACCCGTTGTAAGGAATCGATCTTATAAACTGGGAGATCATGACCTGAGCCAAAACCAAGAGTCGGATGCTTAACCAACTGAGTCGGCCAGGTGCCCCTCTATGGGCCTGGTATCTATGGGTCAAAAATTCAGTAAGGGGCTTGGATGAACAGTTCTGGCTCAGGATCTCCCATGTGGTCACAATTAGACCTGTAGGCTGGACCCGTGATGGTCTGAGGCAGCTGAGAGCTGACCAGGGATCTCTCTCTCTCTCTCTCTCTCTCTCCATGCATGCTCAGAACCTCCCCGTGTGGTCCCTCTGTCTGGTGGTCCCTCTGTGTGGGCTGGTTTGGACCTCAGGGAGGTTGGACCGCTTTTCAAAGAGTGAGTATCCAAGCCCCTAAAGCCATAGCACATTGCCTTTTATCACCTAGGTTCAGAAGTCACATAGTGTTATTGCACCATTAAATGGCTGCGGAAGCCCAGACAATTTCGGGGGGAAAGGCCACAGACTTGACTTCTCTGCGGGAAGAGTAGGAAAAAAAAAATTGAAGATATATTTTAAACCACCACAGTCTGCCCTTTAAGCACAAGTTGTTGACGTACTTCCCGCATGCAAAACACATTCATCTTGTCCCACATTCCCCACCACCAACCCCTAGGGTTTTACCCCATTTCAGAGTCAGTCTCAGGCTCAAGGTCCAGGAGCTCATCAGCTCTCTCAGGTCTGGGTGCAAATGAGCATCATCACGTATGGTTCTTCTCAATCTGAAGATCTATGATCTACAGAGACAAACTACCCACTCCCCAGATGGCCACACACAATAGTGGGACAGGCACAGGAGAGCCGCAATAAACACCTCCATTCAAAACTGGGGCAGTCGAGAGGCACGATGCGTAGCACTTCTAAACTCCAGCCAGACAGATGTTGCCAGCTTATTGATGAGGGCTTGGTCCGATTCCTTGGGAGAGGTTCTGCATGATTCTTGGCTTTGACCACTGAGTTCTTGGTTCCGCCGAGTTACTTTCCTTTTTCCATAAGATAAGGCTCATGTTTGCAGCCTGCTTTCTGCTCACAGGAAAGATTAGGGAACCAAAGATCTCTCTCTTTTTTTTTTTTTTTCCCTTGGGCATTCTCTGTGTTCCTTTCATTTCAGGACGATGCAATTCCTTTAAAAACTTCGTGGGCTTCTTCTGTACCAACTTGCAATCCACTCCATTAGATCGAAGACGCACCCACAAATGTCTTCTAGGAGCCGCTTCCTATTTTGGACTTTGTGTGAGACAAATTGTGAGATCACTCCCTTAAAATTCTTATAAATTCTATTGCTCTATTACTGAACAAAGAGGGCTTGCAAGGCCTGTCCATAAGATCCTTAGAAGGATATTTGTTTATCCATAAAGGTCTGTAAGATTTGGAAGGAATCCTAACAAAGCGTTTTACAGTCATACCCTTAGCTTTGTCTTTACCTTGAAACCACATTTTCCTGAGAGTGTCCTGGATTTTATCTTTTCCCTTAAGTCTTTTCATTTGTTTTTTAATTTTTAACACTTATTTATTTTTAAGAGAAAGAGAGAGACAGAGCATGAATGGGGGAGGGGCAGAGAGAGAGGAAGACACAGAATCCGAAGCAGGTTCCAGGCTCTGAGCTGTCAGCACAGAGCCCGACGCAGGGCTCGAACTCACGGGGCTCAAACTCACAAACCACGAGATCACGACCTGAGCTGAAGTCGGACGCTTAACCCACTGAGCCACCCAGGCGCCCCCAAATCTTTTCATTTCTTTAAGAATCTTTTGCTGGCTGGAGAGGCTGTCCCAATCCCTGTATATTTTCTCCCAAAATGCACTCAAAAATTGAATATTTTGCTCCTTAATTCATCTCTCTCCTCTCACATTTTACCAAAGGCAACTAGAGGAAATCAGGAAGCCCACTAGGCAGAAACCCACCAGCCAGATCATGGGAGCTCATTAGGTCCATTGTGTATTTTCTGCATTGTGGCAGGTAACGGGCAACGGTGTTGCTAAACCTTGCAACCCTGCAGAGCAAGGGGCTCCTTTCCTCTAGCTTCTTTTTTTTTTTTAATTTTTTTTTTAATGTTTATTTTTGAGACAGAGAGAGACAGAGCATGAATGGGGGAGGGTCAGAGAGAGAGGGAGACACAGAATCCGAAGCAGGCTCCAGGCTCTGAGCTGTGAGCACAGAGCCCGACTCGGGGCTCGAACTCACGGACTGTGAGATCATGACCTGAGCCGAAGTCGGACGCTTAACCGGCTGAGCAACCCAGGCGCCCCCTTTCCTCTAGCTTCTGATGCATTCTCCGGACCCTACTTAACCTCTCAATGACAGACGGCCTCCGCAAGTCTTCTGGTAAGAGGCTCCTTGACACCCATGAGCTTCCGCCTATCACCCCGTCTCAAATCCAGTGCCAATGCAACGCCCCACTTGCAGGTATAAAATTCTACTCCTGCTGTCTCTTCAAATATCACCCAAACAAGTGGCTTAAAGCAAAAGCAATCATCCTAGTATCTCTCATGGTTCTGTGTCATGAAATCAGAAAGGGCTCAGTGGAGCAATTCTAAGGTGTCTCATTCTGTTATAGTCAGATGGTGGCTAGATTTGGAACAGCCATGGGATGACACAGGGGCTAGTCAGCTCTCTCTCTCTCTCTCTCTTTCTCCCTCCCTCCCCTTTCTCCCCCATTAGATCCAGAGCCTTTTTATGTGGTCTCTCTGCATGGGCTAGACTTCATCACAGCAAGGTAGTCTCGTGGCAGTCGAACTGCTTGCTGATAGAAAGCTTCAAAAGCAAATGTTCTAGTGAATCAAGGGGCAGCTACATCACCTTTTATGACCCAGTGTCAGAAGTCCTGTAACCTCACTGCTATCATCTTCTACGGGGTGAAACCGTCACAAAAGCTTACCCAGTTCCAGGGGAAGGAACATCGACTCCACCTCCGGAGGAAGGAAAACCAGAGAATCCGTGGGCCCATTTTTAAACGGCTACCCCGGATTCATTTATTCAATAAGCATTCGTTGTATACCTACTACGGATCAGGCATCATGCTGTAGGGTAAGCACAGGCAGGTGAATCAGACGTGAGGCCTCCTGGAGGAGCTTACCATCTAGTTAGGAGGTAACAGAACGCTGTCCTAGAGTGGGTAACTGTTTTAAGAGGGCTGGCAAAAATGTCGAGGGAGATCAGAAGGAGAGAAAGAAATGCCCCAAGTACAGCGTGGGGAGGCGCCGTGGAGAACGTGCCATTTGAGCTGGGTCTTGAGGGACAAGCAGGAGTTCTCCAGCCACGTGCAGACCGAAGTTCGTGCGTCAAGACGGGGAGCACCTTAGTGTGGTCTTTTCACTCTGCTTGGACGGTGGCGACATTCACTAGGACATCCAGGGCGAATCGAGGTGAGTGCAGTTCGGGACGTGTTGGCATTTGCAGGTGCTGCTAAGACATCTGGAAGTGGGGGATCAAAGGGGAGCTCTGGGTGCCCCAAAACAGAACCTGCCGGCGGGCTCCTTCTTTAGCCTTCTCTAAGCAGGGTCTCGCATGCTACTGCAGGGGACTCAGTGGCCCCAGGTGGCGGCCCTCCTTCTCCCTCGGCTGCCTGCTCCCAGCTACTCCAGCAGGTGCAGGGCCAGGACATGAATAGCGCTCTAGAATACCATATTCGCTATGACTGAAAAGCTCACCTGGGACAGTTATCCAACCCGAGGGACACAGACTCTACCCTGGAGTGGCGGCGAATATGTCTGCTAGGTAGACAATGATTCCAACCTATACCCTTGGACATCAAATTCGCTGCCTTGTGGTGACTCGGCCCCTGTCCGGTTGGAACGGGAATGTGCCTTTGAGAGTAACGGCCCCCAGAGCTTGCAAACTGGTGGCACGCAGGCTGAAACTGGCTGGCAGAGACCGTTTACTTACAAATGCAATGAACTGACGACATTAACAGATCGGGAGATTTTACTTAAAGGGTTTGAATTTCAGGTTCTTCTGAAAAATCAGAAGTTTTTTTTTTTGTTTTGTTTTGTTTTTTTTTTGTCACCAGGCATACATTCCCACCTAGCCACAGTCACTGGAGCCAAGCTGGGGCCAGGGCTCTAATTGGTCAGGGACTGGGAAGAACGTGGGGAAACAGTCTCATCCCCCACTGCTAAACTGGTAGAGACAACCTGCAGGACAATCTGTAAATCTCTATTCAACTTGAAAATGTGCCCGACACTGTTCTGGCAGTGGTACTTCTGAAAGTCAAAGCTACGGAAATACTCGCCTGTAAGCACAAGGTCAGGCTGCCCTGGTTTGTCATTAAATCACCTTCCTGCCTGCAAGAAAGAACTGGCCGGCTAGGTGAAGATACAATTGAATATCACGGAACCACTGGAGGGAAAAGGAGGCGGTCCTCTCTTTAGCTGAAAATGAAAGATGCTCAAGATATGTTCAATTGTTTCCGAAAGCCGATCACAGGATAACACGCGTAGCGCGATCTCACCTAGGCTAAAATCAAACCCGTACTGGTAAACAGGGAAGCAGGTGGTAAAAAGTATAGGGCTTTGGGCTTAGACAACTTGGATACTGCTGAGCTCCCCCAAATCTCGCTGAACACCTTGTTAGAGGTGTCTCAAGTCTTGTCTCAGAGGGAAATCAGCCGTGCAATCATCGGAAGACTCCACCAGAGGCTGGGCTCAAATGATCTGAGGCATTTTTCAAAGACGGGGGCTGCCGTGAACTGGACAAAGTTGCTACCGTGGCTTAGGTTTTTGTGGAGACAACAGGCAAAAGCAGCAACCTGAGTCTCGGTTGGTGGGCCGCAGGCTAGGGAGCAATTCAGTGCTGTCTTTCCTAACTTGACCTGCGGGACCTTCCTGAAGCAAATAACGCAGTTATTCATTAGTTTCCAGTCTCATCTTTCCCAGGCAAAAGTTTCCCGGAAGAATCAACTGTCAGGCTGACATTAGAAGGCCCAAATCTTACTTTTCCCACGACTGAGTTGGAATGAGGCGGATTATCTTGGATTCTCTGTGCAAATCTCAGCTCTACCGCTTTCTAGCTGTGGGAATTGGGGCAATTGCTCTAGAGTGTCATTTGCCCCGTCTGCAAATTAAGGTCGATGACGACAGCAAGCCTAGAGGACTATGGTTAGGACAAAAGACAAGTCATGTGCCTAGAATATAGAAAGCTTTCAGATGCCAGCAACTTGGATTCCATCTGGACACAAAGGCATAGGAAAAGGGCCAGAGTGGGATTTCTTTACCTCGGCGCTATTTTTTTTTAATGTTTATTTTTGAGAGAGAGAGACAGAGAGAGCTTGAGTGGGGGGAGGGGCACGGAGAGGCAGACACAGAACCTGAAGCAGGCTCCAGGCTCTGAGCTGTCAGCCCGGAGCCCGATGTGGGGCTCGAACCCACAAACTGTGAAATCGTGACCTGAGCTCAAGTCGGATGCTCAACCGACTGAGCCCCCCAGGCGCCCCTCCACCTCGGCACCATTGACATTTGGGGCCAGATGATTCTTTGTCGTAGGGGCTTGTCCTACGCATCAGGGTGTTTCGCGACATCCCTGACCTTTACCCTCCAGAAGCCTGAAGCACCAGCCCTGCCGGTTCGTGACAATAAAAAATGTTTTTAGACATTGCAAAATGTCCTTGCTAAGAACCACTGACCTTGAGGCAACCATTGTGTGGGTCCTCTAGGGGAGATACTAACATGAGATATTACGGCCCCTACTCTAGCCTGCTTTTTGTTCCTGGAGGCGTGTGTCCCGTCTACTGAACTAAACAGTAGGCTACCTGAGGGCAGACTCGCTTTTGCCTCTCCGCGAGCCCTGCTGATTTGCAGACAGTGAGAGCTAGAGGAGGATTTGCTGGAATAGAACTTTAGTAGTTGCTTCCAAACACAGTAGAACATTGTGCCTATGACCCATGTTTGGAAAGGAAAACGTTAAACCCATTCATTTTAGACGTGAGTGCAATCAGAATTCAAATCTGAAGATGCTTCTTAGCCCAAAACGTTCTGCCTTTAGGCCTCAGATGTGTTCCAGAAAACTCGGAATGACGGCAGATGATTGGAAAGGGCCACGGGCCAGGGAAACGTGAGTTTCCAACAGAAATCATGTGAAAGGGCCTCCATTTGGCAGCTCCTTTTGGGGCTGTGCGTCTTTGCCAGGGCCCGGGAGAGACGACGAGAGGCATGTTTCTCAGAGTCCCAATGACCTGGGACCCGCTCTCAGGGCTTCTCGCAAAGCGAGCCATGCTCAGGCTCCCACTGTGGCCTTGTGGTGACCTCTAGTTCATTTGAGACGGTACGGTTTCTGCTGAATTGTGGACAGGGGATAAAATGCTGGGTCAGTCCTCGCTTTTAAAAATGGTTTGTAAAAAAAAAAAAAAGTTTGTGATGGGAGAGCTGTGCCAGAGGCTTAGACAGGGATGGTTACACCCATCTTCAACGGCGGCAGTTATTCACAAGAGTCCGAGAGCACGCTACTCAAGTGTTGTTGATGGATGGATGGGCAAATGAAAACATGGTATATTCATACAGAGGAATATTACTCACCCTTGAAGAGGAAGGGCATTTGGACACACGCTGTGACTTGGATGAACCTGGAGGAGATTATGCTGAGTGAGACAAGCCAGTCATCAGTGAGACAAGCCAGTCATCCCCACTTGTACGGGATACCCAGGATTGTCAAATTCAGAAGACACTGGTTACCAGGGCTGGGGCGGGGTGGCGGAGAATGGGAGTTAGTGTTTAATGAGTAGCGTTTCGAATTGGGAAGATGAAAAGGTTCTGGAGATAGACGGGGGTGGTGGTTGCACAACAGTGTGAGTGTGCTGAACGTCACTGGACTCCACACCTAATAATGGCTAAAATGGCCAATGTTCTTTGTATGTATTTTGCCGCACACACGCAAACAACACAATGGAAGAAATACCTGCGTCCAGAAGAACTAACTACTTATCAGGACTAATAGTTCGGTCATCGAGGCTCCCTTCAGGACTCCTGCTGTGCCCTCCCCCAGCTCAAACCTACTGGGTTGCGAATTCAGCCCAGCCTCATCCAGTTTCCTGCCTTACAAGAGCCACCTTAAAATCACCCAGCCCAGGGACACCTGGGTGCCTCAGTAGATTAAGCATCCGACTTCCCTCAGGTCGTGATCTCACAGTTTGTGGGTTCAAGCCCCGCGTCATGCTCTGTGCTGACAGCTCGGAGCCTGGAGCCTGCTTCGGATTCTGTGTCTCCCTCTCTCTCTGCCCCTCCCCTGCTCGTGCTCTGTTGCTGTCGCTCCCTCAGAAGTGAATAAACATAAAAAAATTAAAAAACAAAAACAAAAACAACCCACCCAGCCCGACTCTTTCCCCCATGTTGAAATACCACCAAGATTCTGTCACACTGCTATTCCCCTTTCACAGGAGGGCCTAATAAACTTAGCTTTGCTTTCTCAACACGTTTTTTTCCTGGTGCTTTGTGGGAAGTTGACAGTAGACAGATCATGGATTTCTCCGCTTAAAAATCGTCTGGGGTCACTCATCCCCCAAATCTGAGTGTGCAAAGGGGCAGCTGGCCCGGCCTCCGGGTATATTTCATTTGCCCTGCAGCGTGTATCGAAAACAATTCGAATTTGCTGTCAGATGTTAAATACCAGGGGGGCTTCCCAAACAATATGAACTTACTACTTCTCCGGAAAATTCGAACCAAATCCACGTGCCCTCCCTGTCCCAGACACTTGAACGAATCCATCGGAAACATTCTCCAAGCAAAGGTACGATGTGTGATCTGTCCTGACTCTTAGCATGTGCAGCACAGTATCCGGTATTGGATATTTCTTAGTTGTAGGAAAACATCGTGCCGCCCAGGGGGACTTACCCTAACCAAACGACAAAGGTCTTGCAAGCCACGATGCTGGGGAGGGACGTTGCTACTTTGGGGCAGGTTGGAGCAGGCTCAAGTCTGGCCTCGACCACGTATTTCCAGCGTGACATCAGGCAAGGCCCCCTGGCTTCTGTCAGCCTCCATTCATCACTTGTAACTCGGAAATAGCACGTGGTCGGGGAAGATTTAATGAGCTACTAGATGTCCCGAAACGCAGTGAACACATGGTGGATAGACGTCGCCGCGACTATACGTTGATGATGTGCATTAAGGCTTTTATTTTTGCGAAATCTTCCTCGTTCTCCGTCCGTTTTTTTTTTTGGCAGAAGATAGTTTCTGCCCCCCATTCGAATCGCAAAGTGTGGCTCTGAGCTTTGAAGACAAGGCCCGTTACCATGGAAATATTTCTAACGAAAGGAAAAAGTAGGGAGCAAATTTCAGAGCCGGGGAGAAGCCTTTATTACCCCGAGTGTCTTTAAACGTGTTCTAAAACCCACGAAATTAATTGTTTCGAGATTCTCTGTGGAGAACATTTTTGGATATGGGTCTCCCCCAGACGCATGTCCCGGCAAGACATATGGGCGCTAAAAAGTGCACACTCAGTGGGGGATGATGGTTTCAGAGGGAACAATATTGAACTGCTGATTCTGTTTTCAAAATATGTTTACTGTGAATATTTTTAACCGAGAGAAAGTGAGGGAAAAGTAATAGAACGCATGCCGTGGTTTTAACCGCCTGTGTTTAACACATCTTAACATTTTGTCATTGGCCTCAGATCTCTGCACCGATCTCTCCCCGCTTTCAAATCTTCCCTCCTTCCCCAGAGAGAACCACCATCCAGAAATTGTTGCGTGTGGTTTCCAGGCGTGAGGCTGGACTTTTACCATACATATCACGTAGCTCTAAAGAACACACTGTATTTCTGTGTGCGTGTTTATCTATTTTTTTAAATTTTTTTAACGTTTATTTTTGAGACAGAGAGAGACAGAGCATGAACGGGGGAGGGTCAGAGAGAGAGAGGGAGACACAGAATCTGAAACAGGCTCCAGGCTCTGAGCTGTCAGCACCGAGCCCGACGCGGGGCTCGAACTCGCGGACCGCGAGATCGTGACCTGAGCCGAAGTC
Source organism: Lynx canadensis (assembly GCF_007474595.2). Lineage (NCBI taxonomy): Eukaryota > Metazoa > Chordata > Mammalia > Carnivora > Felidae > Lynx > Lynx canadensis. The sequence continues at coordinate 175,371,645 of NC_044303.2, forward strand.
GTTTGCTCAACCGACTGAGCCACCCAGGCGCCCCTGTGTGTGCGTGTTTCAACTTCAGATAAATGATCTGGGGCTGGATGTTTCCTCACGCTGCTTGCTTTGTATGTTTTATGTAGCTCTGGTTAAGTCCTTTAAGTGATTCACAGTCATCCATTACTTTTGACGCTTCGATTGCTTTCGACTTACGGCAGAATGGTTATCAACCTCAGGAAGAAAAGAATGATCACACATCTTGTCTTTCAGGGGCTCCTCACCCCCTACAGCATAAAGTCCAAAGTAAGCCTGGCATTCCAGACCCCTCAAGACTCAGCTTGTCTCTGTCTCCACTGACAAACTCCTGGCTCTTTCCCAAGCATGGCATCGACCAAGAATCTTGTCGCCCCAGATGACTCCTAGACATCCCTCGAAACCCAGTCGAAATATCGCTATCTCAGGGAACCATTCACTTTAGACTAAGTGAGGCAGCATTTCCTTGGCTTCTCATAGGCTTGATTCCCCTTCTTAATTCACCTGCTGTCATTTCTCTACTCCCCTCCCCATACACATCTCAGTTTCTTAACCGTGGTTTATTCAACTTTGCATCACCAACATCGAGCATAGCCTCAGATACACGATGGCAGGTACTCAAAACCAGTGATGGAATTGCAGAAAATGATTGTGCATACCATTCTTGGAGACAGGGGTTCGGCCAGTGTCCGAGGGAAATAACGATTGGGCCTCCTCTTTAATAAGTTTGCTGTGAGGCTCTCCTCGCCGTCCCATTCCTTGATGGCAGAAGTTAATCCTTGGGTCCCGGGTTTTACCTGCCCTCCTTCCAGACTCCAAGGAGCCCCTACACGTAACTCATGGCCTCAACATTTGGAGAGCTGCCCCTAACTTTGGGGGAGAAAGGAGAACGTTTTTTTTTTATTTTTTAAATGTTTCTTTTTTTTTTTTTTTTTTTGAGAAAGAGAGAGAGACACAGAGTGCAAGTGGGGAAGGGGCAGAGAACGGGGGAGACACAGAATCCGAAGCAGGCTCCAAGCAGTCAGCACAGAGCCGACACGGGGCTCGAACTCGCGAAGTACGACATCAGGAGCTGAGCCAAAGTCAGACGCTTAACCGACTGAGCCACCCAGACGCCCCGGAGAGTGGTTTTAAAGAGATGGGCCCCTTGGATCGCAGGTGCTCCCACTGGGTTCTACATTGGGAGCACCTGGGGAACTTTAAAAGGCACTGATGCCTGATTTTCGCCTCCACAGAGATTCTGATGTTGCTGCTCTGGGCGCCTTGGGCCCCCGGGGTCTTTTCAAACTCCCCAGGTGATTCTCGCACCCAGCAAGTTTGCAGAGCTCTCCAACTCACGTGCCACAGAGAGTCTGAGCGGGCTGCAGATGTGACATGATACTTCCCCCCCCACCCCCCAACCTCTGGTGGCAGCGGGTGAGGCTGGGGCAGCCGGAGGACCCCTTTTCTCCACCTCCCCCGGTCGCCCACGGGAAGTCTGTTCTTTTTTTTTTTTTTTAATTTTCTTTTTAACATTTATTTATTTTTGAGACAGAGAGAGACAGAGCATGAACAGGGGAGGGGCAGAGAGAGAGGGAGACACAGAATCGGAAGCAGGCTCCAGGCTCTGAGCCATCAGCCCAGAGCCCGACGCGGGGCTCGAACTCACGGACCGCGAGATCGTGACCCGAGCTGAAGTCGGACGCTCAACCGACTGAGCCACCCAGGCGCCCCCTGTTCTAATTAACTCAACTGCTCTGAACTACTACAACGGTTTGTTTTATGTGCTGCGTTCTGCAAGTCTGGGATGCTCTGCTTCCCTGAGACTAGAACAAGCCCAACCCAGAGCAGCCTTGAAATTCTTAAAGAGCATGGGGCTTGGTTTGAATGTAGCTTCCTCCTGGCCATGTACCTCTGGTTTGTGGAACCCCCACATTCCCCCGAGATGTTCTTCATCATCGTCTTGTGGAATCGGCCTCACCACACGCCTGGGAGCTCAACCCGATGGCCCCCATCTTACAAACAAGGACGCTAGTCCTCATCCCAGTAAAGACCTGGTATGCGGCAGGGACAGAGAGCCTCGCTGAATCTAGACTTGCCTGCCCCATACTTCAAGGAAGAAAGTGAAGGTAAAAAGGGCTGAGGGGACACATGTGGCATGTAGAAAGGCCTGGGTGATGCTCCTGACAGGAGGGACTTCGGGGCTGGGGATCCTTGGAGACACCAGAGTGCAGGTCACCAGTTCAGACAAGGGTTCACATCCCCACACCTCTTCTTACCGGTTTTGTGACTTTGGCCAAGTGACGGTGCTGTCGTGTGCCTCCATTTGCTAAGTGGGCAGAGTCACAGGTAAGGGCAATTCGTAGTAAATGCAGAGAGCACGAAGCGCCATGGCGAGCTGTGGTTTTGCTTCCCGACTCGTCACTTCCGGATGTGCGATCTCTGGCGAGAAAATGTAATCTCTCTGAACCTCAGCTGCCTCATTTGGTAAACTTGGTATAAGGATATCCACCTTGCAGGGCCATGGGAAAACTGGATGAACTACCTCCTGGAGAGTGTTTGATGCCCTGCCTCGCATACAGTGAGTGCTCAATAAATGATGGTCACTGTTAGGATGAGGCGTGGAACCAGGTAACATAAATCCGCCCTGCCCATTTGCCTGTGTGGTCTAGAATTGGTCTCACCTCAAGGAGCTCTTCCAGCCCTCATGAGGGATCGCCACGGGGAAAATCTTGCGTGAAAGGAAGGCCATTACTTTGGGTGAGTCCCTCCCACCAGTGCTGAGCCTTAGTCTTCCCATCTGTAAAATGACGCGGTTGGACTGATGGGGGGGGGGGGTCAGGGCTGCTCTGGTTCAACCCATAATTCATTAGACGTGCCAGGCACGGCCATGGTCTGGGTTGGACAAGCCGGATGCCCAGACCCAGCGTGGGTTCTGTGGTCACCATCATAATACCCACTGCATGAAGCATTGCACAGAAGTGACTTCATGCCATTTACACCTGACCCTGCAAGGTGGGTGTCATCGCACGTAGAGTTCTGTGGAGATGAAATCTTCTGGCCAAAGATCCCAAGGCTAGGTAGCGACCATTCTGGAAACTAAACCGGAGTCTGCCTGAGGGTCACGCCCGATCTCACCATTGTGCCTTGGCCCTGTTCGGGCTTGTCCCCTCTCTCTGATGACAGAGGAGCACCACAGAGCATCTTAGAGCTTGGGGAGCACCATATAGCTTTTCCTCCTTCCACGGCTTCCTTTATAATCCCTCCTGTCTAGCTGCCCAGAACACTTTCTGGAAGAAGGCAGAGGATGGATACATCTATCCGTCTTTCTTCCCAGCCCTCTGTCCCTCCATCCACCCCCATTCTGCACACTTCAACTTCCTAATCAATCCAGTACATTCGCTAGCCTAACCGTAGCCCTAGCCTCATTTCCCACCTAAATCTAAACTCTCTGAGTCCCTGGAGAATAAAGCAAAAAGAAGGAGGGCAGAACAAACTGGGATTATTCTGAAAAAGTGTAGTTTTGATGTTTGAATTTGGAAAGTGATTCATGGAACCCTCTCACATCCCCCAAACCCATTTTGGACTCACAACAGCCTCTACTGTTGGCTGTCATGTAGATTATTATTATCCTCAGCCTCTGAGCAAGAAAAGCAAAGCTGGGGGAAATGGAGGGGCCACCTGTGGGCACCCCCAGGGCATCAGAGGTACCTCTGTGATGGAACCTGGCTCAGAAACCAGAGAAAACCTCTACTCTGCTGTCTGTGCAAAGTCTCGTCAAAAAAAAAAAGACACCTCAGCAAACCCCCTTGAAGTGATCAAGAGAATATGATCCACATCTGAGGAATCTTATTTGATGTGTTTTTAATTTCCTGTGTTACATTCAGTCTTGTTTGCTTTTTTTTTCTTCGGGTTATTCATCAGATAAGCAGCCCCGGTCCTGTTGGTACAGGAAAAGCAAGAGATGCTAGGGCTCATTCCGGATGGGTGCTTGGTGATCCCTTTCCTGACCCCACTTCCTCTGCCCGACTCAGACTTCAGCCTTCACACCCAACTCCGCCCCTGCCTGCCCACCTCCCTCCCAATTTCCTGCTGTCTCAAGTGAGGACTCCTTACTGGAGCCCCAGTGCTCTGCCAGGGTGGGGCTTTTGTGTGCTGAGCCATCTCCCACCACCAGGTTGAGGAGTGCATTAGAATCTGAGTGATGAGTTGGAAGGTGAGTTCAAGTGCATGCCCCAGGGACAAGAAGTAAAGAGATCCAAGGGAGGAAAACGGCCCATGCCGTGGAAACACCTGATGGTGAGGTTCATGCGGGAGGTGAGGCCGTGGGACAGGTTCAGAGGACGGACATCACCCCAAGATTTCCCATTGCCACAGAAGAAAACCCATAATGATAATAATAAGCCTCTCCATGACTCTCCATGACTCGCCCCTGCCTAGTCTCTATCCACCACCCCTGCTCTCTCCCAGCTGCAGGCCTGCTTTGACCTCACCATACTCCTTTCATCTTCAGCACCTTTGTAATATTCTCTTTGCTCTGCCTAGAAGGCCCACCCCACCCATCCCATTTTTTTTTTTTAGTTAATGCATCATCAGGAGCCAGGCCCCTGAGGGCAATGCAAGGCTTTGCCTCATAACCCACACAACCAATGTGATTATCTATTTATTGCCTGATCATTGGTTTAATGACTCTCTTCCCCATTCAGATATAAGCTCATTGAGAGTGAATTCTGGGTTTGTCTGTTGACTGCTTTATCCCCATGCTGAGGCACAGTATCCAGTACACAATAGGTGTTCATACATATTGAGTGGGTGTATGGAAGGATGGATGGGCGGAGGATGGATGATGGATGGATGGATGGCGCCGGGATGGATGATGGAAGGATGGACAGATAGGTGGAGGCTGGATGGTGGATGGATGGATATGGGATTGGATGGGTGGGGATGGATGGTGATGGATGGGTGGATGGATGGTAGATGGATGGTGGATATGTGGATGGCTGGATGGGTGGATGGTATGGGTGGATTGTGGGTGGACGGTGGATGGATGGATGGATGGAAGGATGGCTAGATAGGTGGATGGCTGCTGGTGGATGGATGGGTAGGTGGTGTGTGGGTGTGGCTGGACGGATGGATGGATGGATGGCTGGCTATGGATGGCTGGGTGGATGGGGGGATGGCTGGATGGCTGGCTGGATGGTCGGTGGTGGCTGGGTGGCTGGGTGGGGTGCTGTGATGATGGATGGCTAGGTGGATGGATGGTGGTGGCTGGATGGATGGCGGATCGGTGGATGGATGATGGCTCGGTGGTGGTGGATGGCCATGGGTGTTGACTGGGTTGCTCTTAGTGGATAGGTAGGGAGCAGGAGTTTACCTCAGGGGGGGAAATGCCCGATTTGTATTGAACACTTCGCTTCTGGTTGCAAAGAAGATTTAGTTAGAAGGGAAGAAGTTTCTTTTGCCTCCAAAACTTCAAGTTTGTCAGAAAGCAAGCTTTGCTATGATCTCTTAGTGTGACTGGAGATTCCGGCCCTGGAGTCTGTCTGCCTTGGGTCTTTGGCTTTACAACCCCGCCACCTAGTGGTCAGAGTTGCATTCTGCATGGGAAGAGATGTTGACCACAGAAGGAGAGGCAGCCAGTCCATGAACAAGGAAGGCCACCTTGCTTGAGAGCGCAGCTCAAATCTCCCCCAACTAGTGTGTACCCAGGGGTCTTAATTCTTACAGTTATCACATCTTCCTGGAAGGCGCTTATTAAAATGTGAATGTGTCGCTTTAGAAAAACCAGCAGAGTTTAAAAATTGATCATCTTGGGGCGCCTGGGTGGCGCAGTCGGTTAAGCGTCCGACTTCAGCCAGTCACGATCTCGCGGTCCGTGAGTTCGAGCCCCGCGTCGGGCTCTGGGCTGATGGCTCAGAGCCTGGAGCCTGTTTCCGATTCTGTGTCCCCCTCTCTCTCTGCCCCTCGCCCGTTCATGCTCTGTCTCTCTCTGTCCCAAAAATAAATAAACGTTGAAAAAAAAAATTTAAAAATTGATCATCTTCTAAGTTACCAATGACCAATGTGGGGCAATAATTTGGGTGTTGACTCTGAAGACTGATATATAGAGTGTCTATTAGTACCAAGCGATAATTCTAAGTGTAAATGCTGGGCGTGTCACCTTAAAGCCCAAATCGTTGGTTAAATGGGCACGTTCAGCATTAAAAAAAAATATCGATGAAAATAGGTTGGCCTTGTTCCCTTCAGGCTGGTGAGCTGCAAAGTGTGACCGTGAGGGGCCCCGACATAGTCATCTCTTTCCGTCTTTACAACATTCCATAGCATCCGCTCTGTGCCATCTTGGTGCTGGGTTATGAGGATACAGAGGAATGAGGCAGGAACACGGGATAGAGGAGTGGGGGAACCATATGGGACTGAGTCAGAGAGGCCGGAGTTTGACTTGTAGCACATTACTTTTAAACCTCTGTGACCTTGAGCAGGACCCTACACTTCTCGGAGACCGGTTTTGCTCATATAAATTGAGGACGAATAATATCAGATGTATGGGCACTTGGATGAGGAAACGGCTCAAAGCAGGGAAGCCACTGCCACGTCTGGAGTTGGTCAAGTAGAAAGTGCCAGAGCCAGTATGGGTGACTCCATTAGGTGGTTCCCCAACGCCCAAGGTCAGGGCGGGTCCTTGCACCCTATTACGCGGAATAAACGAGCCCGTCGCAAGAACGAGTGGCTCATGTATCATTTTAGAGACAGCACACACTTTCCTGCCTGTCTAAACGTGAGCCTCAGCCCCTCCGCGGATTCCCCGTGGTTCCTCAGGGCTCACCTGGAGCTCTTTCCTTTCTCAGCAAGAGGGAAAAGAATTCGCTAAGTGCTTTGAGGTCTTCAGATGAAAGGACCTCTTGAAACACCACATATACTTTGTTAAGACTCCAAGCATCATTGCTCGGTTCTTCGCCTTTTTAATTGGCTTGCCACAAAGCTGAAGCGAGCGGCCTTTGTTCTTCAGTTTCTCGTGTATAAGACCCAAATATTTCAGATCCTATTTGTGTTACCTCCGTTTCTACATTTCGTTTCCTGCTGTGTCTTGCACTTGCCCGGTTTCCTTATTTGAAGTCATTCGTATTAGATTTTGAATCATTTTCATCAGTAGCGAAATGCATGGTTTTCTAGCCCCAGATGCCCTTTTGTGGTTAAAAAAAAGGGGGGGGGGCATTATTAAAACGCAGAGAAGAAATAATCCGCCAATTAATATTATCTGCTCTCCACACACAAGTTATAAACGTGCTCTTTCTGGTATGCAATCTGCATAAAATACCTTCTGCCTCCAGCAGTTCCTGGGCTTGCTCACTCACTCATGCATTCACTTATCCTTTCATTCATTCATCAAATATTTTTTTTTCAACGTTTTTTTTTTATTTATTTTTGGGACAGAGAGAGACAGAGCATGAACGGGGGAGGGGCAGAGAGAGAGGGAGACACAGAATCGGAAACAGGCTCCAGGCTCCGAGCCATCAGCCCAGAGCCCGACGCGGGGCTCGAACTCACGGACCGCGAGATCGTGACCTGGCTGAAGTCAGACGCTTAACCGACTGCGCCACCCAGGCGCCCCAATTCATCAAATATTTATTAGGGCCTACTCTGCGCTTCGCTGTGTCCCAGACTCTGGAGACCCAGCGATGAGTAAGACCCAGGGGCAGCACAGAACAGTGTGAGTTTGGAATCAGACAAACGTAGATATTTCAACTGGGCTCTACCTTTTTCCATGTGTATGGCTTTAGCAAGTTGCTTGGCAAAGTCTTTTGAGGATGTGGAGTGAGGGGTAACTAACTCCACTCAGGGGCTGGGGAGGCTTCGGAGAGGAGGATGCTTCTGTCAGGTAAGCTTGCCAGGAAGGGAAAGGGAAATGGTATTGCAAGGAGACAGGACAGCATGTGCAAAGGCCCAGAGGCATGAAGCAGCATGGCATTTCAGAAACAAGAAGACGCTTGTCATTGCTGTAAAGTAGGCACAGAGTAGGGACGAATGGCAGGAGTTGAGACCAGGCAGAAGATCAGAAACAGGCAAAAGGGACCAAATGCCCTGCAAACCAAAAAGTGGGGAATACTGAACTCTCTCCTTTCCATCCTAACCCACCCCAAACTGTAAAGAAAACACAAATGGGAATTATTTTCCCACCAAAGGAGAATCCAAGCCTCAGCGTGATTAAGTTGCAAGGTCGCTCCATTCAAATCAAGAAATATCAATCAAGCTTCCCATTTGCGCCTTAAATAGCCTCCCTCCTTGACACACAAGTGCCTTTAGCCCACAGAGGTCCATATCACATGTTTCAATTGTGTAGTATTTCATATGTAGCAACAATAGAGAATAATAGTTCATATCCACCCCTTTATTAGATCTTAACATGATGTTGTATTTGCTTCAGTTTTTTTTTAACAAGTAAAGCATAGATTTGAGTATGACCACAGTGGACCACAGCTTGATCCTGTACATTTTATCCCCTCTCCAGAGTCAGTCACTGCTGAGAATTTATGCATTTGCTAATTTGTGCATCGATAAACAACATATATCGTTTTGCATATTTGGATGAAATACATTCAGAAAGCGTGATTCTTCAATTTCTTAACAACTCTTTCCAGGATCAATATTGTTATGCCTTCTGCTGTTTCAATAAAGTTTTCCGTCCTCTTTTTTTCCCTTCTGCTAGTTGAGAGGCTATGCATTGCATTTCCATTCTTCTAGTGGTTACTCTCTCATTTTCTTTTTTTTTTAATTTTTTAAAAATTTTTGACAGAGAATGAGCAGGGGAGGGGCAGAGAGAGGGAGACACAGAATCTGAAGCAGGCTTCAAGCTCCAAGCTGTCAGCACAGAGCCCGACGCGCGGCTCGAACTCACAGACCGTGAGATCGTGACCTGAGCCGAAGTCAGATGCTCAACTGACTGAGCCACCCAGGCGCCCCTTGCATTTTCAATTACACAATTAACCTGTCTTTCTAAAAACATCAACAGTTAATTCGTATTTCTATCTTTCTCCTGGCCAAGTCAAAGCCTTGTGAATTATTCAGGGTCCAGGCTGGAGACAGTAAACACACAGGAATTTGAAAGAAGTTCATTGTTTAGAAGCATTGATTCTAATTGGGGATTGGAGTAATGAAAGATTGGCCAGAAGGAGGTAAAGAGAACCGTAAAGGGGATTTGAATCCCAGATTAAGAGCACGGAAGTATGGCACACCAGACCACAGAGTATCCCAACCCCTTTTCAAGGGCACCGGGATGTCTCCAGACCTCTGGCTTCAAGCAATGAACCTGAACCTTGCACCTACCTTATGGGACCACTTCAGTCCCTTCATCTTATAGAACTTGAACTCTCAGCCATTCCTTCTGATACATGGCCATCACCAAGAATTTCTCTTCCGATTCTGGTCCGTGGAGATCTTTTTCTTTTTCTTTTCTTTTTCTTTTTTGAACCAGCTATGTCATTTTGTTTTATTTGAAGCTTATCCATTCCTGCTGTTTACATAATACAACATTCTTCATGTGAGGTCTGTGGACCTTCTGAAATGCACACAGAGACCTTCAAAAAGTTTGCGTACAAATAACTAATTGGCTAGAAGACAGATGCTGCGGACGGACATTTAATTTGGCACAATTTTTCTGGAGAACAGTATCGATCTGGAGCCTGAAAAATGTTCTTATCCTTTATAACATTATTGACCTCTGTAAGTATAGCCAAGGGGGATGCCTTAGTCCGTGTGGGTTGCTAGAACAAATTGCCACAGACAGGGGGTGCTTACTACCACACACATTCACTTCTCATACTTCTGGAGGCTGGGAAGTGGAAGATCAAGGTGCCAGGGGACCTGGTGACTGGTGAGGATCTTCTCGGTCTGCTGTCTTTTCTTTGTAGCCTCACAGAGTGGAGAACAGAGAGAAGAAAGAGGCTCTTTCGTGTTTTTCATAAGGGCGCTCGTCCCATTCATGAGGACCCCACCCTCGCGACCTCATCTAATTGCAATCGCTTCCCAAAGTTCCCCTCACATTGGATTCCAATGTATGAATTTTGAGGGAGACACAGCCATTCAGTCCATAACAGAAATAATCTCAGGTAGGAACAAAATCTCAGACGCACGAGATGCTCCTCAAAGTATCATCTTTAAACGGGAGAAAAAAAGGAAAACACCTGACATAGGAGTAAAACCATGAAGTGATAGGATGAAATACTGAACAACCGTTAAAAACATTTCCTAAAACAACTTTGTGATGACAGGGACAAACGTTCCTTGAGGTAATGTTAAGTTAAAAAGTCAGAAAATACAGCTGTATGTGCAAATACGTACTCAGAGCTGTATTTTTTAAAAGATGTACACGCACATTGGATACAAAGCCTAAGCGATGCTTGTCTTATTATCTTTGGGATCGAGGGTAATTTCTGTTTCCTTCTTTGTTCTATCAGGTATTTTGCATGATTTCTATGCAAGGACATGCTTAAGTTTTGTAGTTAGGGAAACAAAGAGAAGGCATTTGAAAGAATAATAGCATTTGCCATTCTGACTCCTTACTCTGCCAGGGGCTGGACGAGGAGATGCATAATCCACGAAGAATGTTTACAGTGAGACCATTATTTTTTAGATTTTTCCTTTTTTGCTGTAACAGAGCTCAATTTTATTTTTTAAGGAACCCAAAGAGAAGGAGATTATAGAAGGAAGACAAATCTTAGGTGACGTGATATTTTAAGGGTGAAGACAGATATTCATTCATTCAGCACATGTGTATCGTGAGCCTGCATATGTCAGAAGCGGTCCTAAGGGCTGAGGACAGAGGAAACCCAGCAAGCACTGTGTCTAAGGAACCGATACAGTTCCAAGTGTCGAGTGACAGGAAGAAACCCACAGCTTTCGAATAGAGCTGTGAGCTGTAAGGGGAACAAAATAAGTAATGGAGTAGAGGATGCAGAGGTAATGGAGTAGAGCCAATGCAGGATTGGCTGTGACTAGAGTGTCTCTGGGGAGGGGACAGCTGGGCTAAGATCCGCAGGGTGCAGAGGAGCCAGCCACAGAAAACCCAGGGCAGGGAACTCCGGGCAGAGGAGTGGCAGGTGCCAAGGTCCTGTGGTGGGAGGAGCACAGGGGTGCTCAGACTGTTCCACTGTGAACCCCCCAGCGGGCAGCCGCCTGCACCTCTCCACCCTGCACCAGGCACACTGGCACTGGCTGCGGGAACTCCACTCTGGCTCCCCATGCATTTTCAATGCCCTTGACCTCTTCTACAGACAAGAGGACAGAGTGGTGGGAAACCAGTACCACTGCGGGGACCTTCCTGTGCTCAGACCTTGCAGAACACCCTACCTGTAGCCAGTTTCCTGCCAGGTGGTGGAGGCTGACCAGACCCTAAACGAATGTGGCAACCACCCAGTCACTAGCGGCCAAACTCAACTGTTGGATTCTAGGCCGACGAGGACACCGTGGGCACAGAGCTGCACGGCTCCTGCCCTGGGTGCCCACGGGGCTCAGCCTGTCCCGTCAGCCCCTCTGAATGTTCTTTCTAGCACCTTCCAGCACCAGCGGTTTACGTCTTTACCTGTGGGTGTGTTCGTGGCTCCCTCGTGCAGGGCCACGTATTCCCACAGTATCCTCAACCCCTAGCAGGTGCCTGACCCAGGGCAGTCCCTCCACAGGCAACGATGACAGTTTGCTGACAGCCTCCGTTGTCTGCATTGTTTTGAAAGAGAAAACGACACAAGAAACTTCCATCTGAAGTAAAAAAACAAGATGTGTGTCCAACGAGCTAGTTTGAAGGAAGAGGGAATGGAGCACCCATCCTGCGTCAGCCGCTTGCCTTGCAAAGTCCCCCTGGCCCTTCGTGCGCCTCTGCAAGGCGACATTGCACTCGCCAGGTGACGTGTTTCCCTTAGCTCAGCACTCCGGTGGGGTCTCACTCGTGCCCCGAGGGCTGTGCTCCCCACTCAGCCTGCCAGCCTCCGGTGCAGGAGGTCACTGTGGGATCAGAACCCCAAATCCCACTTAAAAACTTTTTTTAATGATTATTTATTTCTGAGAGACAGAGAGAGACAGAGCGCGAGCAGGGGAGGGGCGGAGAGAGGGGGAGACACAGAATGGGAAGCAGGCTCCAGGCTCTGAGCTGTCAGCACAGAGACTGACGCGGGGCTCGAACTCACAGACCACGCGATCGTGGCCTGAGCCAAAGTCAGATGCTTACCGGACTTTTAAGTTCAAAAGCCAGTGATAAGTACAAAGCAGAACAGTTGTGGTGATGCACATTTGGAAATCCAATTTCCCAGCGCCCCGCCCCACCCCCCCCCCAGACTGCAGAAGACACTGCACGGGCCGGAGGAAGGAAGGGGGGGTAAGGATGGTAAGGGGGGGGTGAGCCGCAGGGACCGGAGCATCCCCTCCACCACCAGGACAAGGTCAGGGGGGGCTCACGGAGGCCGGGCTAGGGCTGCACAGGGGCCGGTCTCTGTTTGAGGGCACACTGGCCTTTGCCTTCACGGAGGACACTCAAGCCTTCTCAGCCACATCTGGGGAGGGCCATTGTCACTGAAGACAAAGATGGATCCTAGAAGGGGGGGGGACCAAAAACACAGGATCAAGGAGGGAGAGTACGAAATGAGTTCAAGATCTCCCAGGAGTGGGATGTTCCCCTTCCGTTATGCCCATTTTGCAGATCTGAAAAATGGGACTCAGAATTCTAGGTTAAATGTTTGTACCGGGGCAGACGATGATGGAAAAAAGTTTGCACGCAGGTCTCTTGGACTCCAGGGTTCCTGAACTTTCCACATCACCCGGTGAACTGCATGCAGAGGTGCCAGTGATCCAAATCTTATTTCCTACCCAGTCGCAAGTGGCCCTAGTGGCCAGTGAGGAGCCAAGAAAGAGTCCCCAGAGGGATGTGCCTGTGGTTCCCGCGTGCGACCACTGGAGGGCGTCGGCAGCCCACGGCCACCCAGGCCCATCTTTCCAGGTGGGGCTCCCGCTGGCCGCGCCCTCCCGGCAAGCTGAGAGCTCGCCCCTTTCCTGCCTTCCCCCCTGTGTTCCAGGGTCTAGTCCGCAGCCCACCCGCCCAGCATGTGTGAGTAAGACTTGCTGGGGAACCGGGTGGACCTTTTGAGCCCCCATTGGTCAAGTCGTAAATGAAGATCGAATTGCTCCGACCTTGGCCTGGGCCCACCCCCTCAGCAGCACCTGGGGTGGGCTTTCGCACGCATGTTCTCAGCCTGGTTCCAGCAGTTGGTAGGGAGCTTCTGCGGAGCTCTGGTCCCAAGGCAGGGTGGGGGAGGGGAGGCATAGCTAACAAGCAGCCCCCCTTACGGAGTGAGGCTCTCCTATTTTGGGTATCAGTTGCTTCACAGAGCATGACCCCCGAACCCCAAGAATCAGGTGCTTCACGAGGGGATTTTTCTTGACGACATTCCCAGCCAGACTTCCAAGGTCCCTGAGTCGGGGGTTTACAGAGCAGCTGCCAGAGGATGCCACTCTTGACTTGGGGGTTCTGTGTTTGAGCCCCACGTTGCGCGTGGAGACTACTTAAAAAAATTTTTTAATAAAAAAAAGAAATCAAAGGAAGCTTTCTTTGGAATCAAGCAGAGGCAAATCAGTAACTGCTCAGTGATGCCCTCCTACTTATAACATGTCCCAACTCTTTAGTGCCCAGGGTCCCTCCGTTCTAGAACATTCCAATCGAGCCATTCCCATTCTGCAGCATAAAGCGGCAGAGGCACAGGCCGCTTCACTCACAAGGAAAACATAGGTCTCGTATATTCTGAGTTTCGGGTTTACTCTGAGCTTTCAAGAGAGGAGCTCAGGAAGGCAGAGCCTCGGTGGTGGAAAAAGAATGAGAGAGGGGAAGAAGAGTGAGTGCGAGGGAAGAACCGGAGACGAGCAAGCAAAAGGGGGTGACAGTGTCTGAACCGAGTGGGAAGCATTTGGAATCAAACCTCTGTGGTGGGGTGAATTCTGGAGCTATGCCTCCAAGCCCTTGTGACTCAGGGGCATGTGGGACAAGGAGAGGTAACAGAACACGGAAACAGAGCCAGGCTTGGAGATAAGGCACTGGCTGCCATCACCACTGAGAAAAGACCCACACCTTCCATTCTGCAGCCCCTCTCCTAGCAGCCACCCGAGGCAAAGTGCAGACACAGCAGGGAGTGTAAGAGTAGTCTCGTATCTTGAGTTGGTTCGTGCACTTGCTGGATTGTTTTTTACTCATTGCTAGGCTGCTTCAAGGAAACAGGATACACTGAAGTAGTTGGAATATTCGGGGCACTAGAAAATTTCCTTGAGAAATCTTCAAATATCAAAGGGCAGTTAGACGGGTTGAGGTGGAATCAGTGGGTATAAATTATGGAGAAGCAGAATTAAACTCCAAAAAAATTCAATTCAACCAAATTCACTGAGCATCTCTGTGACTCTAAGCTGGTGTTGGCCCATCCCTGATATTTTGAGGTGACTTTAGAGGGTATGTTGATGAACATTTTTTTTAATGGTTTATGACCTTACGCTAATAAGAGTTGAACTTTCAGCCCTGTCTGTACAGTGGTAATAACAAAGTTTTTATGTTTCAATGAATTATCTGTATTTTATTTATTTTATTTTTTATTTTATTATTTATTTATTTTTTTTTTTGAGACAGAGAGAGACAGAGCATGCACGGGGGAGGGTCAGAGATAGAGGGAGACACAGAATCGGAAGCAGGCTCCAGGCTCTGAGGCCATCAGCCCATAGCCCTACGCGGGGCTCGAACGCACTGACCGCGAGATCGGGACCTTAGTGGAAGTCAGACGCTCAACCGACTGAGCCACCCAGGCGCCTGATTTATCTGTATTTTAAAGTTACTGGTTTAAGGGGAACATGAAGTAGATAATATTAAAGATGGCACACAGAAGTGGGAAAAATGTGAGACAGTAAAAGATGGACAATTTTGGGAAGCACTGACCTGTTGGCATTGAATTGTGACCAACTAGTAGCTGTGGGACCTGTCCTATGGGTGGCCCCCAAGAAGAGACGCCTCTCAGTACTCACACTTTTGTGTAGCCCTGGGACTTGCCCCATAGAATCCAGTAGAAGTGATGCCGGGTCCATTCCAAGCCTAAGCTCTAGGAAGCTTGGCAGATTCCACTTTCAGACTCTCGGGAGCCACGATCTCCGGAGGAGAAGTCTGGGTGTGCTGTTGGGGAGACCAGTGAAGGACCTCGGGAGAGCTCATGTGCAAAGGGAGAGGTCCTACCTGGAAAAAAGAGAGGAGCCCTGCATCCCAGCATCCTAGCTGAACCCAGCCCCCAGCCAACCCACCCGCTGATGGTGCTTGAACTACCCAGGCCAAGTCCAGCCCCCGGGCAGCGCTGTGTCCAATTACAAATGGCCGTTGTATTAAGCCACTAAGTTCTGAAACGCGTGTCGCGCAATCATAAGCGAAAGCTGGGGACGTTCTGCTCCATGGGGTCATTCAGGCATTCGGGATCCTTTCATACAGTGGCTCTGCCACCTTCTAAGGCCTCGGAGCACTGACTCAAATCCTTTACACAGATAAGGGGAGAGGGACGGTGCAAAGGATCATGCAGGATATTTGGGGCACCGAGCCTGAACAGGGGCCCCCCGAAATTAAAGGGGACTAGAATTCGTGATTGAACCGTGTGACCAGGGTAAAGAGAAACACAGATTTGGAGTTCTCTACCCTCTCTCACATTTACACACACACACACACACACACACACACACACATCCTAATAACATACTACAGTGACTATTATGCTATAATATGAATAAATTCAGGTTTGGGGGACCGTGAAAAAAGAGAAATTAACTTTGCATGGAGCCTTACAGCCAGCCAGTATAATGCATGGAGCGGTAGCAGCATTTGACCTGGGCTTTGAAGGGTGCCTAGGAGTTTGTCAGCCAGAAGGGGAAGGTGCATCGAGGCAGAGGGCAGAAGATCACGAAAAAACACGTTATGTGCAGAAAGCAATGAGGAACAGAGCCACCAAATGAATGACACTAAGTTTGGATGACCTTGTTTGATGCCTCTGAGTACGGCTGCACTAGAGGACCCCTGAGCCTTTAGTTATGTGAACATTTAGGTTTAGGCCATTTAAAAAAATTTTTTTTAAATGTTTTATTTATTTTTAAGACAGAGAGAGAGACAGAGCATGAGTGGGATGGGCAGAGAGAGAGGAAGACACAGAATCGGAAGCAGGCTCCAGGCTCTGAGCTGTCAGCACAGAGCCCAATGAGGGGCTCGAACTCCCGAACCGGGAGATGTTGACCCGAACTGAAGTCTGATGCCTAACGGACTGAGCCACCCCTGAACCTTGAGGAGCCAGTCAGATTCTTTCCGATCAGGACAGGAGCTAGGAGACACAAATCTCCAGGAGGCCTTGATAAGCCCGCAACTGGGACGCGGCACCTGTTTTTCCCCAAGTGCAAGCTGGAAAGACGGCAGTAGGAAACGCATCTTCAGAGAAAGGCTGGAGAAGAGAACAGATCAGCAGAGAAGCCACAGAGCCCGGGATGGAGACGAAGGAAGGGGTGGCCCCATGACTCACTTCCCATGAGACCCAATTCATCTCCTGCTTTTGTTTGCCGTGACACTTCCTTTAACCTACTAAGAAACCACCTTTTGTCAGATAATCCAGCAGGCTACTGTTCTTTGCAAAACTATCGAGTCCTGGCTGACATTGAGAAAACAGTAATTTATTGGGGCCATTGCAAAAATAATAATATGCTACCATAATGTCATAATATAAAAGTATGGCCATGAAGCAAATTGAGGGTAAAAATATCTTATGTGAATGTTATGTAGACTAAATGAGGTTATCCATGAAATGCATAGTTCCTGGCCCTTATTAGGTGCACACACATACACACACACACACACACACACGCGCGTATATTGCACACATACACACACACATGCATGCGTGTGTGTATGTGATGCATGTGTGTGTGTATATTTATATTTATATTTATATTTATATTTATATTTATATAAAATCATCATTATTCTTCCTACAGCCTCTGGACACACACACGCATGAGTGCATCACTTTACTGAAGTTGAGTAGAGAATGGGAGAGAATGGGTGTAGGGGATTTACCTTGCCCGGTCTGCTCCCGCCAACTTCAAACCCCCATGACACATTCTCTCCTCCAAGACCCTTTCTGGCCGTGGCCCCACCAAGTATTTCTTTCTCTGCCTTCCCCTGAGAAGGCCCCAGAGGCGTTACCTTTTCTCGCCCTTCAGAATTCTCAGCTCCACCCCAAACTTTCATACCCAGATCCATCTGGGTCCTCAGCAGACCAAAGGGCCCTGCCCTGTAGGTGTTCGTTATATGGCACAGCTTGCCTTTTATGCTACCGGTGGTCACCATGTTTGAGCAGGCACCGTGCCAACTCCAGTGACCCAGGGCGTTTGCTGTTAGCCTGAAGGCAAATGCAACCTTGCCAAGAGGCTGACCGGACAGACGTCAGCAACCATCAAGGGCCAGGGTCTAATTCAGTCTCCGCGTGACAGACGCTGTGTGACGCCGATTGGCTGTCCTTCCTCCTCCCACATCGCCCTCTCTTTCACCTCCCTTGCCTGTCTTAAGGACTCCGAAGATGTGACATCAGGCAAATGCCAAGTTGTCAGTGAAGGAGGTGGAGCCTTAATGGAGCATTAGGACCAGTCAACAAAGACTGACAAAGGGGAAGGAGGCCTGAGGCCTGTTCTAGAAGGGAGGTATTCTGTCTCCAACAAAGAGGAGAAGTCTGGCAGGAGAGGGGGAGTGGAGAAGCTCAGAGGAATCCTTCTAATGTACTAGATGTGTCCTGACACGTCGTGTGTCTGATTCTCCACAAAGATCCAAGACAAGTTAAATGAGCCCGATGAACAGGAAGTGGGCATCTGGCTGAGCTTTGAGACCAAGGGGGAGCTGCCAACCCACATCACAGCTGAACCAAAATGGCCCCTCTGTGACTCTTGGTCATACGTTTCGGTTAGCTTGATTTCCTGCCCACAGTCTACAATTCTACAACACAGACATCCATCCAAACAATCATTTTATTGGCCCCAGGAACCATGAGGCACATAAGCTTTTAATCTGCTCAATACCATCGCAGACTTTTAAAAATAGATAAATCACTGATACCCACCGATGACCTCAACTTTGATCATCGCCCGAGTTGCGAGTTTGAAATTCCAATAATGCTGCCAAGCTGAGGACGTTGGAAGGCTTTATATTGGAACAAGAAATATGTGATGAAACAGAAACACAAGTGACTGGCAAGTAAAGGAAATTAGGCTCGTGGAGATTGATAGTTCAGGCAACGCAAGTTTAGAAGACAAGAAAATACCATTTGCATTCAGCAGGCTAGTAAATGCTGAAGTATTCCGTAATTCCTATTTCCGGAAAGAATGTCGGGGGGGGCAGAAACCCTTACACTGCTGTTGTGATTGGAAATGAGTACAACCATGTTGAAAATATCTTAGCACGATCTTACCAGGCTGTAGCAGGCGTCAACTCTTTGATCCAGCCCTTCTGCCGCCGGGGGTATTCCTACTGCTGTCGTTACATAAGTTTGGACTCTAGGGAGTGGTCAGAATAAATGAGCTGGATGTACGTGCAGCAGGATGCAATGCTTCCAAAAACATACTGTGCCTAAAAATAAGAAAAAGCATGAATTTAAAGCATAACCGAATGCATATAAATATGATAGTGACTCAGACAACAGCGCTTGTTTGAACAGATGCGTCATGATGTGAACGAACAGCGAAGGATGGATGGGACGGACGCACGTTGCACACAAGAGGGCGGGTGCCTGGGGCGAGAACAATGGTGATGAGGAAGAGGTCAGGGAGAAACAAAAACAGAGAAAGTTAAAGAGAGGTTTCTGTGTGGGCAATAATCATGCTGGGTTGTAAATTGAGGAGCACGGTGGACCCGATCAGGTACAGCTGAGGGCTGAAAAAAGAAAAGTTAAAACGATACCAACAAAAGCTCCCAACTATTCTTGCTTATGATACAGAATACAGGGGCGCCTGGCTGGCTCAGTCGGTAGAGCATGCAACTCTTGATCTCAGGGTTGTGAGTTCAAGCCCCATGTTGGGTGGAGAGATTGCTTTAAAAAAATCTTTAAATTTTTTTTTTAATGTTTATTTATTTTTGAGAGCAGGAGAGAGAGAGAGACAGAGCATGAGCAGGAGAGGGGCAGAGAGAAAGGGAGACACAGAATCGGATTCAGGCTCCAGGCTCTGAGCCGTCAGCACAGAGTCCGATGAGGGGCTCGAGCTCACAAGCCTTCAAGCTGTGAGATCATGACCTGAGCCGAAGTCGGCCGCTTAACCAACTGAGCCACCCAGGAACCCCTAAAAAATCCTTTAAAAAGGTGACACGAAATACACAGGCTCAATAATGTTATCTGAGGGACACCTGGGTGACTCAGTCGGCTCAGATCATGATCTCACGGTTCATGGGTTCGAGCCCTGTGCCAGGCTCTGGGCTGACAGCACGGAGCCTGCTTGGGATTCTCTCTCTCCCTCTCTCTCTGCCCCTTTCCTGCTTGTGCTCGCGCTCTCTCTCTCTCTCTCTCTCTCTCTCTCTCTAAAAAATAAATAAATAAACATTAAAAAAATAATGTTAACTGAAACATTTGTCATAATAGCAATAAGTTCAAGAAGTTGTAAATGTCCACTGGTAGGGTAAAGATGAAATGAATTAGCTTGTATCCATTTAACAGCATATTTCAATGAAGCCTTGAAAAATAATGAGGTGATTCTATGTGACCTAATGTGGAATTTTCTCTAAGACATATAGTGAAATTGTGAAAACCATATGATGGTATAAAGGGAGACGATCATAGGTGACTTGGGCATTTATTCTTTGTCCTGTTAATAGCTTGGTAAGAATGCTGACCCAGTAAGTCTGATTTTAAAGTCGGTGGAAAAAATAGGCTGATTCCAGCCACCCAGCCAAAGAGGTTCCCCATTTACAGAAAAGACTATTTCTTTGACAATGATGGTCCCTTTGTTCCATGGTCACCTAGATGTGCCCTGCTCCCGTTTCTATAAATGTGGTAGAATAGTTTAGAATACTTTAGAAATATCTTAGTTCCTCTCCTGGATTCCCTCCTAAGGTGTCCTTGTCCAGTTTTGCCTGGATGAACCTCTGTGTAATTGGAATCTCAGAAGGAGAAGAGAGAGAAAATAGAGTAGAATAAATATTTGAAAAGGTAAGGGTTGGGAATTTTTCAAAAGTGATAGAAGACATCTACTACATGTCTAAAAGTCCCAAAGAACTGCAAGCAAGATAAATATCCTTCTTACCCCATCCCCAATGCCGATGCACATCATATTGAAGCTGCTCAAAATCAAAGAAAAAGGACACCTTGAAGGCAGCTAGAGAAAAAATGTACTCTGTAGACCATATCAAAAGCAAGGATTACAGCAAACTTCTCATCAAAAGCTGTGTAGGCCAGAAGACAATAGAATGACATCTTTAAAGTGGCAAAAGAAAAAACGAAGCTGGGGCGCCTGGGTGGCTCAGTCGGTTAAGTGTCCGACTTTGGCTCAGGTCATGATCTCGTGGTTGTGAGTTCGAGCCCCGCGTTGGGCTCTGTGCTGACAGCTCGGAGCCGGGAGCCTGCTTCCGATTCTGTGTCTCCCTCTCTCTCTGACCCTCCCCCCATTCATGCTCTGTCTCTCTCTGTCTCAAAAATAAATGAACATTAAAAAAATTTAAAAAAAAGAAAAAAGAAAAAACGAAGCTGTCAACCGAGAATTCTATTCCCAGAGGAAAAAAATCTTCAAAAATGAAAAAGTCAGTCTGCTTCTGGCTATGATAGAGTAACAGGGAGAGAATATATGTTCCTACCTAAAACAACTAGAACATCAAAGTATATTAAAATTGTTTTTTAAATATTGGACAACATTTAGCCATATCAAGTGGTCTAACAGTCACATGAATGGGCTTCCAAAAGGACTATGTTGGCAGTGTAGTGGAAAGGAGCAACATAATAATATATTTGAAGAAATAATGGGCGAATGTTTCCAAGTTTGAAAACCCATAAATCCAAGAACTTAACAAATAGCAGAATAAACAAAGAAAAACATCATTACCATATTGTTGAAAACTAACAGTAAAGATAAAATTCTTTTTTTTTTTTAACTTTTTAAAATGTTTATTTATTATTGAGAGACAGAGAGAGACAGAGCATGAGCATGGGAGGGGCAGAGAGAGGAGGAGACACAGAATCCGAGGCAGGCTCCAGGCTCCGAGCCGTCAGCACAGAGCCCGACTCGGGGTTCGAACTCACAAACCTCGAGATCATGACCTGAGCCGAAGTCGGACGCTTAACCGGCTGAGCCACCCAGGCGCCCCGAGATAAAATTCTTAAAGGAGCCAAAGCATTACGTAGAAGAACACTGCAGACATTGCACACAAAGAAAGGAGGAGAAATATGCTTACTTCTCATCAGAAATTATGCAAGCCAGGGAACGGCACTTTTATTTACCGAGGGGCTGGAGGGAAAGGAAAAAATTATTAAGTTAGAATAATATGCAGAGAAATAATACGCAGAGAAAATGCCTTTCAAGATGAATACAAAATAAAGAATCACCCATACAGAGTATGAGCGTAACTGCTCAGCATGAAATATTCTTTCAGGCCAAATTTCTCAAGAAAAGGAAAAGTCCTATCAAATGGAAATTTGGAATGCAGAATACTGGAGGTGGTAAATGTGGGGATAAATATAAAAGAGGTTGTTCTCATATATAAACCTCTTTAGAAGGTAGCTGTTTAGGGGCGCCTGGGTGGCTCAGTCGGTTGAGCGGCCGACTTCGGCTCAGGTCATGATCTCACGGTCTGTGAGTTCAAGCCCCGCGTCGGGTTCTGTGCTGACGGCTCAGAGCCTGGCGCCTGCTTCGGATTCTGTGTCTCCCTCTCTCTCTGCCCCTAACCCACTCACACCCTCTCTCTCTCTCGCTCACTCTCAAAAATAAACATTAAAAAAAATTTTTTTTAAATGGTGCAGCCCCTGTGGAAAACAGTACGGCTGTTCCTCAAAAAATGAAACGTATGATTTGCCAGGGTCTCAGTGATCGTGCACCCCCCCCCCCTTATGCTGGAACCTAAGCCCCCGTGTGATGGTGTTAGGAGATGAGGCCTTTGGGAGGTGATTAGGTCAGGAGGGTAGAGCCCTCGTGAGTAGGAATCATTCCCTGATAAAAGAGGCCCCAGAGAGAATTCTCATCTTTCCCACCACGTAAGGACACGCCAAGAAGTAGGCCATCTCCAATCCGAGAGAGGGCTTTCACTAGACCTTGGTCGTGTTGGTACCGTGACCTTGGACTTCCCAGCCTCCAGACTGTGGGAGATAAATTTCTGTTGTTTTTGAACTACCTAATCTGTGGTATTTTCTTAGAGCAGCCCTTACCGCTAAGACACAACACAATTACCATATGATCCAACCCTTCCACTTCTGGGTATGTTCCCAAAAGAAAGAAATGAATACACATGGTACAGTTGGTCGAAAACTGGCAAGGAAACATAATAGAAGGTGACCCTCATCAGCTGTGTTTACAGTCTGCTATGCTCCTTGGAGCATTGCGTTGTGTTAGTACAGTTTATAAGGTGACATTTCAGAATAACCCTTTGTAGCAATTTCCAGGCAATTAAAATTCTCTTTCTCGTGCCCTCCATTTTATAATCATCACAGGGGATAGGTTATATGTGCTGGTGGCAGTGCAGATTTACTAGCACGTTTTCTCTTCGTCAAGTGACAAAAGAGCTGACCTTCATTTAGTAGCTGGGTGCCTGCTGTTGGCCAAATTCTGGCTGGGTCGGGTCCAACCCTGAAGAGGCCATACGGCCCAGGGAAGGTGCAGAGTCCCGCCCCTTCGCTCATGCTTCCTCCAGCCTGGAGAGCACCGCTTGCTAAATCTTGTGCTGTAAACAGGAAGCCTGAAGTCAGACCCCAGGAGGGTCATTATGAAAGCTCAAAGCTTCAGAGAGGAGTGAAGAAGAAGTGAGAGGAGCCAGGCCAGGCCAGGGCAGGTGGCCCGATGTGGATACAGCCACAGGCGAGTGCCTGCACAAGGACACAGGGAAGCTACCAAGACTGAGACAGGAGGCCTCAGGAAGGGTGCCGGGAGGAGGGGTGACCTTCCGTGCTGGGTTCGCGTATGAACACTTAAATCAAGCAGGTAAAAAGGCACCGCCACGAAGTCCTTGAGATTTCGCCTGCCCTGTGATCATTTCAGAAAGCCACTCCTGAATGCAGGGCAGCTGGCAGTGGGGATCCTTCAGGAGGGGGGAATGCAAATTCCTTAGAACTTGACTTTTATGAAACACCGGTTACAATCGATGACTGGAGAATGGACGTTCTCCCCTACGCAGTGAGCAAAGAGCTCGGAACCCGTGGTGGTAAATGCGGCCACTGCCTTCGGAAGGGAAGAACTCCTCATCAAATGCGCCTTCCCCATCTGGAAACCAAACTCGAGCCTAACTACGTCTCCAGCTCCTGGGCCAATTTGCTTGCAAAGTATGCTTCCCAAGGTCCCAGGAAGCCACGTTGAAAACCGCCCTACCACACCCCTTAGCCGCACCAAAATCTTCCCAGCACGATGCACGTCTTCAGCTTTCCGTGCTTCCTCCTTCTGAAAGGAGAATCTCCAGAAAGAGGTAATGCCTTACACTTGTCTTAGTCCCTAACCAGCATCTTGATACAGTAAGACAGTACTAACCTCTGAACAACCATGTATAGTCTTCAAAACACTTCCACCTTCATCAATGAATTTGACCTTCACCACCGCAACAGAGACTGCCATGGTTTGGGTCCAACACTTTTCATAACATTATGCCCGGTCTTAATGAAAGCTCTGCAAGGTGGGCACTGTGGCTACCTCCACGTTGCAAATGAGGACACCAAGGCTCAGCCGCACGGCGACTTGCTCAGTGTGACCCAGAGGGTGCCGGGCAGAGCAGCAACGCAGGCTGGGGCCAGTCCCTATGCGGAAGCTCTGCTTTCTTCCCTATCCCCGTTGTTGCTTAAACTGGGGTCTGTGGACCCCAGGAGATACGCCGTCATCTTTGGAGGATCCTGGGACGTCCGTGAGAGACTCTTAAACTTTGCGTTTTCATTTTGTTGACGATCTGCTTAAAACGAACATAACGTAAAGTAACACGGGAGCTTGCTCTGCGTCCCTGGGGTGATCAGCATAGAGTGGAAGCAGCCGTGGGACTTCAGTGCCTGTGTTTGCTTCCGGGTGTAGAATGTGTTGGCTCCAAGGGGCTTCACAGGACAAAGGCCAACATCACGTCTCAGGCACGTGTTTGCGACACGTGAGGACCAACTAATGTTATGGCCTCCCTGCGGAGAAAACTGCAGGGATGTGAGTAGAAAAAATGGTGTGAGAACTGGGGTACCCCAGATGGCTCACACGGCTGATCGTACTAAATCCAAAGATCCCTGAGCCGCTGCCTTCAGAGTCCAGATCAAGGTCGTTGCGGCAAAGCAGCAGAATCCGCCACATGAAATTATGAGTAAATTTCAACTGCGTCAGGTTTTATGGCTTTATTATTTCATTGCAAGTTTTAGTTTCAGAAATCCGTAGTCCTATGGGAAAGAGGTGTTTGATCTTAAGGCTTATTTCGCTGACCCTGGAATGAAAATGATTTAAATGGACACCTGGGCTTGGGTCCAAGAAGAATGCATTAAACCTGCTGTCCCCAACACTCACGTGAGACAGACAATGGGTATCACTATCCACTCCGGTTTTGCAGATGAAGGGGCTGGTGACAACAGGGAAGTGATTCTCCAATATCACACATCTCCTCAGTGTCCCAACCAGGACCAGAATCCCAAGTGTTTCAAAAAAGTGGAGTGAGTAAATATGGAGAGCTAGCAACCCGGTGGCCCATGGGCCAAATTGCATGCTCATCCTACAAAATATTAAAAATTAAGATATTTCCCATCAATGTTTTCTGACCCCTCTGGAAAAATGAGGGGATCTGGTAACAACATTCCTGCATGACAATCATTGGCCAGAGCTTGGAGCAGCCAGTTTCTCAAGTCCCCAGGGATCCTGTTGTGGTCTGGGGTCTGATTCATCAGGCTTTGGGTGGGACCTGAGACTCTAGTGCAGGTGTGGTTGGTCCAGAAATCTACTCCGGTCTCATCTGCCTCCAACCTCCACTTTTTTTTTTTACTTTTTTTTTTTTTTCAACGTTTATTTATTTTTGGGACAGAGAGAGACAGAGCATGAACGGGGGAGGGGCAGAGAGAGAGGGAGACACAGAATCGGAAACAGGCTCCAGGCTCCGAGCCATCAGCCCAGAGCCTGACGCGGGGCTCGAACTCACGGACCGCGAGATCGTGACCTGGCTGAAGTCGGACGCTTAACCGACTGCGCCACCCAGGCGCCCCCAACCTCCACTTTTAAAGATCTTTCAGATTATTTGGGGGCCCATCCAGATAATCTGGGATAATCTCCGTATTTTAAAATGAGATGATTGGCAACCTTAATTCCATCTGCAACCGTAATTCCCCTCTCCTGTGTAACCAAACGTATTCACGGATTCTGGAGATTAGGAAGTGGCCCTCTTTGGGCAGCCATTACTCTGCCTGCCACACTCAGTAAATATGCGTTATTAAGGTTATTATTATTCAAGTCCGGTTAATGTCTCTTCTTTAGGCTGCCCAAAGCATTGATTAGAGAGTCAAAGTCCTTAAAACCCAGTTTCTCCAGCACGTGGCATGGTCGAATTCGTTTTTCTCAGCTAAAACAGTAGCTAGCTGCTGTCCTGTTGCCTTCTACCCACTGACACGTGCCTGCTTCGTCCCGAAAGTTTCCACAAAGCTGGCGAGCACCAGGTCAAAGCCATCACCGGCTCAGCGGGGCTCAGACAGTTGAGAAGGTCAAGGGTGAACGTCTGATTTTGAAGTCAAGGCAAGACTATGACATAGCCAGGACAATGAGCATGTTTCTGAGCAAAGATAATGTCATCTCTTTCTTCCCTTGAAGGCCCGAGCTGGCCTTGGCCAGGAGAGGAGGCACAAGGTCTGGTTTGGTCAATGAAGGCACCGTCTTCAGTTACTGAGAAGCACAGTAATTGAGGCCATGCGGGCCCCAGCGATAAATACACGCAACGACAGTGGTCCCTCATCTGTTGGAGGCTCTTCTGTTTATCTAATCAGAGATGAAGGTCAACAATATTGACAAGAGTCATGACTACCTCACGTATACGGAGTTCTGGAATAAATCTTAGAAGCTGAGCAGTAACCCAAGAAAACGGTCTTGGGTTTAGAGTTCTGTCTACTTTTGGCTTTGCATTTTTGCTGCTCAGATTCTGGTTAGCTGATGAGCCAGGAATCCAGAGAGTCGTTTCCTCTTTGAGTTTCTCCTAAATTCATGCATTTAAGACCTACTTACTGAGGTGACAGTGGGAAACAACACCCATGTAAGAAAATTCCTAAGTAAACAAGGTGATTTGAAGGTAGCCACTTTGGGCAACGAAGGCTCTAGAACAGGGAGGTGTGATGGCAGTGATGGGTGACCGAGGGGCTTGGGAGGGCTCTCTGGGAAGGAGATATTTGGGCTGAGATGGGAGCAATGGGAGCGATGGGAAGGGGGCGGGCTGGAAAGAGCAGAGGGGGGCCAGAATTCCAGGCAGAGGAAACAGCAAATGCAAAGGCCATTTGAGGAGAATCAGGAAGAAGGCCAGCACAGCCAGAAGGCAGGAGCAAAGTCCCTCCCACACTCACTGTGAAACCAGGACTCGGCAGGGCCTTCCCAACTGCCCCCCCCTTGCTGATAACGCGTGATACTCTCTCCTTGCAAAATACTCTAACAATACAGAAATAAATTTTATACCGAGTGAAACATCAACAGTGTTCTGAGTTCTCACTCGCTGCTTCCCAAGCAACCTCTACTGATAGTTTAGCACGTATCCGTCTGCCCTTGTGTGGACGTTTACATGCACGCACATGCACGTTCGCAATCACACACGTTATGTTGTATCTAAATACGGTATCACAGATTGGGGGTCCAACTAGCCCAGGTACTGAATGCTCACCCCGCCTGCACAGCCTTGCCCCTGCTGAACCCCTTATCTGAAGCTTCCATGCCTTTACTCTTTATAAAGGCCTAGAAAGGCCTGGATGAATTTCCACAAGGCTCGAGCAGCCTTCCCAGCTGCCCGCTGCCTCTTCCAAGGACGGTTATTTCAGTGAAACACACACGTCACGCTGGATGTATATGAAATCCTGCATTCGGCCAACATGTGTTTGCTTCCTCTTATCCCCGTGCAGGGCCTAGAACGGGCCTGGTCACACTGCCGTAAGTAGAAATAAACATGCTAATGTCTGCAGCTCGTGGCTAATATTTATCAAGCACTTGCCATGTGTCAGACATCGCGTAAGCAGTTTCACGAGAAAATCCTAGCAAGCCGGGGAGGCTGCATTCTCAGCTGACTCAGGGCACATGCTTTTAGCACCCAGTTGTACCCACTCTGCTGTGGGTGGATCCCACTAAAGCCGGGTCACACATGTGCCCGAGAGCCAGGTGGGTTTGGTTCTTCCCAGTGGCCTCTCTGGAAGCAGGCCCACGGTCCCCAACAGATGAACCCTACCCCTGCTGCATTTCCCATCTGGGCCTGTGCCCCCGGCTCTCCCCTCCCCCCAGCACGATCCTGATTCCCATGTCAAGCCTGTCACTCACTCCCGACACACACCTGGATTCTGCTGCCTCGACTCCAGCTTTCCTCCCAGACCAGGCCTCGACCCCACCATGACTTGCTTTGGGAAGCTGAGGCAAAACACGGCATCTGATTGTCTTAGTTTGAACGATCAGTTCCACCCAGGTCCTGCTGGTGGGAGAAAGAGGGGGATCACTGGAGGCTTGAGGCTGAGAAGGGGGCGCCGGTCCGGGGCGGGGGCGCCCTTCCACGGGTGTGGACTCTCAGGAAGCTCCGCTACACAAAGGAAGCCAGCACGCGGCAGGCTGACCTTGGCAGTGAGCATTAAAGAAGGGAAGAATCTTCAGCTCTCCCAGCCAGGAATGTATCCTTCCCACCTCGCGTCCCGCTGACTCAGTGAACTTGGACGGAGAGCTGAACTTGCTCAGCCTCATCAGCCCAGTTGTGCCCTCACAAGCAAACCAGCTTTTATTAAGCCATGACATGATGATATGAAGGAAGAGCCGTAAGCACGTTTCCATTTTCTTTATTACCCAGGTTTTGGTTTGTTTGTTCGTTTGTTTTCTTTTTCAGGCAAACTTATCAAAGCAAACCTCTCTAATTACCTTATGTGGCTGACATCATTCCCAGGACCTATACAGCTGATAGAGGGCCAGCCCACTTTCTTAAAAGTGTATTATTAGGGGTACCTGGGGGGCTCAGTCGGTTGAGTGTCCGACTTCGGCTCAGGTCACGATCTCACGGCTCGTGAGTTGGAGCCCCGAGCCCGGCTCTGTGCTGACAGCTCAGAGCCTGGACCCTGCTTGGGATTCTGTGCCTCCCTCTCTCTCTGACCCTCCCCCGCTCACGCTCTGTCTCTCCCTAAAATAAAAAAACATTAAAAAAAAAAAAAAGCATGTTATTAAATAGCTACAGTACTTAGGGTTAAAAAAATTCTCCTAGCAGATTAACAGGCATAAACTTCCAAGTGTAAAATAAATAAGGGGTGAAACGTACAACATAGGTAATACAGTAAATAACGTTGTACTCACATGGCGTGATGACAGAGGGTGACTATACTTATCATGGGAGGCATTGCAGAATGTATATAATTGTCGAATCACTATGTTGTACACCTGAAACTAATATAATATTAGTATAGTATAGTAGATATAATATAATATATAGTAGGTCAACTACATGTTAATTAAAAAAATTCTCCTCGCACTATGATATGTCATAGCACATGCAACACGACTGTGAGACAAACATGAACGCTATTTAACCACACTGATATTCAATAGATGAAACTGAAGACATTTGAGTTAACATTTTACTCTATTAAATTAACCCAGAAGCAATTCTTAAAATGATGGCCAGTGCTGGTGATGTTATGGTGGACCTTCCTCATTCATGCCTAGCGGATGCTAAATGCTTAATGAATGTAAAAAGTAGTGTGACTTTTTGGAAGCCATTTGGCAGTCCCCCTCCAGAGTATAAAACGTTCCTTTCCTTTTGCTTAGTAGGGAAAAATTGGGAGGTCTTAACTAAGGGGAAAATAATCCCCCCAAGTAAAATACTAAATATTTGAGGATGCTAATTACAGCATAATCAGTATGGATAACTTGAAAACTATAGAAGTAGCCACCTGCCGTGGCTTGGTTAAATAAACTGTGATAAATAACTATGATAAATAAGTAACATTATGGGGCCCCTGGGTGGCTCAGTCGGGGGAGCGTCTGACTTCAGCCCAGGTCATGATCTCATGGTTCCTGAGTTCGAGCTCCTCATCGGGCTCACCTCTGTCAACGCTGAGCCTGCTTCGAATCCTCCGTGCCCCTCGCTCTTTGCCTCTTCCCCACTCACGGTCTCTGTCTCAAAAACAAATAAACATTTTAAAATAAATAAGTAACATTGGGGCGCCTGGGTGGCGCAGTCGGTTAAGCGTCTGACTTCAGCCAGGTCACGATCTCGCGGTCCGTGAGTTCGAGCCCCGCGTCGGGCTCTGGGCTGATGGCTCGGAGCCTGGAGCCTGTTTCCGATTCTGTGTCTCCCTCTCTCTCTGCCCCTCCCCCGTTCATGCTCTGTCTCTCTCTGTCCCAAAAATAAATAAACGTTGAAAAAAAAAATTTAAAATAAATAAGTAACATTATGTAGTCAATAAAAAATGGTAATTGTGAGGAATATGTAAAAACAAAGAGGCATATTTATGATAAAGTGGTACTGGGTAAGCTACATAGGATACAACATGGAATGTTCGCTCCAATCAACATTTGTGTGCCTTTGAGGAGGAGGGAGCCCGGCAATGAAAACGGCACTGTCAGCATTGTGCAAGACTTTTCTAAAAATCCCAACTGCCTCTAATATGTTTACACTGTGTTTACAGTGACAATAAAAGAAATTGTTGAACTTGTGCATATTAGTGCTGAGATGGTTACAGTGTTTTTCCTCCCAGTGAAGTGTATCTTTTGTGGCTGGTGTAATCAGCCTTCTGTGCCCCTCATGACTAGTTAAGCCTGTATTATCCCTTTATCTACCTAAGTGCCCTGGGATAAAAGATCCAACCTTTCAACACAGTGCCCTGGGAGACAGGGCTCGTACCAGTTAATTTAGTGAAACTCAGTGGCATAATGACTCATCGTTGCCCTAAATCCAAGTGGCTTTTCTAAGTGAGACAGTTGTAAACCTAATTCATGCTTTTTGATCCTGGCCAGGCGTGGGGCAGGAGAGATGGGCCTTAACAAATAAAATTAATGAGCTCAGTAGGGATTATGTACGTACTTAACGTGCACTCCTAACTGTGTTAACCCATCCAGCACACGGAATAAACACCCAGGCTCTGGCGTCCATGAACCTGGGTTGGACTCCAGGTCGGCCTCTTACCAGCTGTGTGGCCTTTGGCAGGTTACTCAACCACTCTGGGTCCTTTTAGTCATGAAGTTTCTATTACATGTCAGGCACTACGGTGGACACTGGGGATACTACGGAGGGAATAACAGACAAGATCTCTGCCTTCCCAGGACTTACAGTCACCAAACAAGGAGACGAGTACAAACGAAATCATTGTTGCTGGTGCTACAGAAGAAATCAATGGGGCTGGATAGAAGCTACTATGGAGTTCTTGCTTCAAATAAGACGTTCTGGAAAGTTCTCTCCAAGACGGTGCCTTTAAGTTAAGATCAAAAGAGTAAGAAGGATCCAGTCTTTAGAATAGCCTCGGGAAGAGAGCTCTGGGCAGTAGAAGAGAAGCTGGGGATTATAAACATACCCACCTCTAGGTCTGTTGTGGGAACGGTGCTCCTAAGCCTGTTCGCCAAGTTTCTTACTTAGGGCCCCTGGGTACACAGCAGCCACTTCTGCAGCCCTGGGTGTGTTGTCAAGGAGGGACACACTGCTCCAAGTAAGAAGGGCTCAGTTTGAGTCGTGGGTCCACTCTTCTCCAGCAGTTACCAGCAGAACCCCCTTGGCACGTTATTCACGCTGAGCCTCAGTTTCCTTACCCATTACAGGAAGTCACGTGGGTAGCGCGTGGCACAGAGTACGCCGTAACTAGAGGCTATGACGATGGCCATGAGAGCAATGACACCGGCAAAGACGCTAAGGCCACTTAACAGCTCTAAGTGACATTGACGGATAGGGAAGCGGAAACACTCCTTGTCTGGATGTTCACGTTGGTATCGTATGCTCAGCTCCTGGCTGTTGCCTGGCATGTAGAGGGTGTTTGGGCCTCAAGGGGCCGAAACCCAGCACAGCTAAGCTTGTCCGTGGATCTGAGGACACAGACGGGAAGATGCTGCATTGAGGCTCCCCAAGAATGTTTCCTGTCCACCATCCCTCATCCCCAGCTCTTTTCCCTTTCGCAACAAGCGCCTCAGCGTGCAACTTCCACATCCCTCCCGCGTGTCTCCCTCCGTTCCTGCCCCGTGACTACAGTCTCTGGCCACGGAGGAGAGGTGAAGCGTTGGACGATGGACAGTCAAGATAGCTGCTGTCCCCTGGACAGACTTTGATAAGAACTAAACCTTCTTTGTATTCCCCAGACGGAATCCACTTGCCTCCAGACATCACTGTAGACTTCCTAGTGGAGACAGATAAGATAATGTACCCCACGGAAGACTTCCCCCAAGTCCTCATTTGCATGGCTCCTCCCCCAAACCCCCGGAGGGGCTCTCCCTCGCTCGCCTGCCACTTCCCGGCTCTCGATCCCTTCCCTGCTCCTGTGCAGCAACTGTCCACCTGCTGACCTGCACCCCGCCAACAAAGCAAAGCTGCGGTGCCCACCCCCCCACTGACCCCCGTAGGAGGGATGGGGACGAGAGTGGCGCCGCTTACTCGTCAGGCCACGTGTTTATCCAACGGTTCCTTAAGAATCTTTGTCCCATACTTATTCCTTGAGAAGCATTAGATTGGCAAAATTGTGACCTTTTGCTTTCGATACCAAGGGAAGAAAACGGGTACTCCTCGTTTATGGCAAGTAAATTGAAATATGTGTGTGTGTGTATATATTATAATATATAGATTTTGCATAGACACATCTGTGTGCATATTTTTGCATATACAGATTTGTGTGTATAATATGTCAGGATAAGGAGAGGGAACCAACGATGATGAAGGTGGATTTTCTACTGAAGTGGGAAAAAGCTTCTGGTCGGGTGACATTAAGTTGGTATGACTTCATCTCATACAAGAAGGGATAAGTAGGTTCTGCTCAGAGTTAAAAATAAGCTTAAAAAGAACACCGAACAAGCCCCGGCAGCTAACATCCTTTCTCTGGAGGAGGGCAATTGTTGCTGATCTCTTACAGTCAGTTACCTTTCCTCTGAACCCAGCGAAAATGACGTCAAGGACACAGTGAGATTTCTGAGTCATCAGCAAGACCGGAGGGCTCCGTGGCTTGATGGGGAAGTGTTCCTCTCTTGGTGGCCTCTGAGATTCTGCTTCTAACCCGGGTGCAAAGAGCATACAGGTCGCTGTTAGGCTAGAGGTCCCTGAAGTTTGCTCAAGCAACTGGGCCAGAGGGCTGCAATGAGATAAAGAGTTGGAACAGAAGTCACAGGTGAAGTGTCTTCAGGGCTTCTGCTCCAATGCAGAGAGAAACTCCATTCAGTGGATCATAAATGTAGAATGAGTCCACATCAGTCTATCTCTAGTGCTGAAGACCATGACAAGAGTAAATTGTGGGGTACTCAACCACTGATCACTTGACTGCTGTTAAGAGCCTGCTATAATACTCTCTGAATAGTCAAATACCTGATACTCAACAGCCAGGCATTCTTCTGGACTCTGGAAATACAGAGTGAAAAGGCAGATAAAAATCTCGGGCTCTAAGGGACTTATTCTCTTGTTAGGGGGGTACGATGAGCATTACAATAAAACAATAGATACATATTACGGTTTTCCTGGGTGGCCCCAGTTTATACGTGTTCTTTCAAAGAAATTATTAACAGCGCTCTCTTTTGCTTTTAAAAGTATTGGTTTGGGGCGCCTGGGTGGCGCAGTCGGTTAAGCGTCCGACTTCAGCCAGGTCACGATCTCGCGGTCCGTGAGTTCGAGCCCCGCGTCGGGCTCTGGGCTGATGGCTCAGAGCCTGGAGCCTGTTTCCGATTCTGTGTCTCCCTCTCTCTCTGCCCCTCCCCAGTTCATGCTCTGTCTCTCTCTGTCCCAAAAATAAATAAACGTTAAAAAAAAAATTTTTAAAGTATTGGTTTGGAAGATAAATTACACGGTCACCCTACTGATAAGTCAAGGAAGATGAAAGTTGGATTTCTCAAAATGGCAGCTGCAGTTTAAGTGGACTCCTGGGGAGGAAAATCTAGTGGGAGCAGGCTGAAGAAAGAATAGGCAAGGAAACAATGGAAACTGTGAGTGTAGACACTTCTTTTGATGAGTTTTGCTCTGAAGGGAAGCAGAAAAATGGAACAAAAGCTGGTGGGGAGTGGTGAGAGAGTTTTATTTTAGTATGAGAGAAATAGAAGTATGTTTGTATGTTGATGGGATTGATCCAGGGAGAAGGGAAACTTTGGTGATGCAGTGAGGAAGGAGTGGAGGCTGGAGAAATGTCTTTGAATAGCAGAGAGGAGATCTAGTGTAGATATCAAGGGAATGCTAGGGATAAAAGAGAACACAGTTCATCTCTTGCACCAGGAGGAAAGAAGATGGATGGATGGATGGATGGATGGATGGATGGGTAAATGGATGGACGGTTGGATGGGTAGATGATGGACGAGTGGATGATGGATGGATGGATGGGTGGGTAGATGGATGGATGGTTGGATGGGTAGATGATGGATGAGTGGATGATGGATGGACAGATGGGTGGATGGATAGATGGATGGATGATGAACAAATGGATGGGTAGACAGGCAGACATAAAGTAGATAGATAGATAGATAGATAGAAGATAAGATAGGCACAGATTCACATAGTTCAACACATGTGATAGTGGATGCTGGTAGTTTTCTTCATATTGCTTCAGTTTTCCCAACAAAATAAGAGTCAAGACCTTTTCTGATGAGGAAGCAGTGTCAGAGACTTGAAGAATGAGGGGAAAGTATGACACAGGTATCTGAGAGAGCAGGATAGTAAACAGATGTAGGAAAGATACAGAGATCATCCGGCATCCCTCATGGCTGCTTGAGAGGGACAGGAAGTGAATGGAGGGATGTCATAGATACTGGTGATGACAGGGTATGACTGTGGGAGCCAGCAGGAGGTGGCACAGGGGACAAAACCATGAGTAATGAGTTGGTAACACACTAAGAGGCCAGTGTACTAGAAGGATTATCTAAGGGTCTAATAGATCATACTACGTACCAAGCCCTATGTCAGATTATAAGGATACTTAGAGGGACAAGACAAATTCCCGCCCAGGAGCAGATCACAGACTGATGGGAAAGTTGGGCTCATAAAGAAATGATGACAGTGGGATGTGGTAGGTGATATATTCTGGGTTCCCTTTAAAAAGTGGAACATCAGGCGACATGATCCAGCAGCCCGTCCGGCAAGTCAGCCAGAGCCCATCGCCACCCATCGTCCAAGTCTCTAATTCCGGCACTTGCGCGGCCCTTGTGTGCATTTGACCTGAAGTCCTGGCGGTAGGATGGGTGAAAAAGCACGTACGGGAAAGATCTTTTTCCATTAAAGGTGCCCGGTGAATATTTGTTTTTAAAAAGGCGGAGAAAGCAGGAGTAAGGGAAGATGTTTCCCTGGCAGAACCACCAGAATTTGAAAATAAAATCTGGGTGGGAGGGAAAACGAAGAAATCAGAAACGCTTCAGGGATGTCGAGCCTGGGCAGCTGAATGGAGAGGCCATGTCAATGTAATTCGGACATTGCCGAGAGCTGAAATATCAGAGTTACGGTGTGTGAACAGATGATTTTGTTGGTGGATCCGATAGCTGAAAAACGGACCCCCCTCAAAATGCCAGGGCTAAGAGTTACATGCGGAGTCCACTTAACTCTGGCTCCACAAACAAAAATGTCATTTCAGGCTGTCGCCTTAAAAAACTAAGTTTTCGAGCCGGTTTACATACATACAGAAAGATGTTTGTCAGGCTTTGTTGAAAAGTACGAGGAGGAGATTTTCCCGACAACCCTCTTGGCCATGCGTGCATAGAGTCTCTGGAGAGAAACGATCCTGTCTGAAAAGGCAGCTTTCTCTGCTGTTTCTCAAATAGGTAGATGGTCAGAGGGCAACAGAGGACTTAATTAACTTCGGTTTTATCGAGTGAAGACTGCCCAGGTGTCTTGGACTAAGAAACAACAGGAAAAGGAAATTGCTTCAAAAAAAATAAGCTCAGGGCAGAAGGGAGAGAAAGCATCCAGAGATTTGGAGTTTGGAAGGGAGCATAAAGAATCCAAATTTCTTAAAACCTTTTCTCTGGGGAGCAGTCATTGTTTAACCCAAGAGCGATAGTGAGTGGAATTGACAGGAAGAGCCAATGATGGCTTATGATATCACCAGATGATACATTCACTCTAGGATTCCAGGCTCCCTAAGCTTCCGGATAACCGCCTCTGTAGAAAAGCAAGGAAGTTCTACTATCCTCAACTTCATTTAGGCTGGACTATCGTCGGGTTCATATTTCAGTCAACCAAGCAAGCAAACCGTTATAGCCATTCCCAGCCCCTTGACTTAAAACACTGAGTTGGTGATCTCTGCCCAGTGGGCCATTATCAGTCAACAGGATCCGACTTCATATTCCTTCCCCTTTGACCCTACACCCTCAAATCCCACACGTGTTCCTCAGGTTTCCATCCACGTAACCCGGCAAAATCATGTCTACCTTTTCCTACGTACCACACCTCACCACAGGTCATACTTTGTACCTCATCCTTTGGGGTTCTGCTGGAACAGAGCCCAGAGGCAAGATGCTGCCTTCCTACTTCCCAACAACTCGTATTTACTTCCAACAAGTGTGGTTCCATGGTCAATTCTCAGTGTAGATGAAGCCAACCAATTTATCCAGTTCGTGCATCGACAGCCTGCAGGTGGTGAGCCACAGGTGGGAGGGATGCAGGAGGGGCTGCGTACCGCCCCCTCACGTGCTCGCAACACGTTCCACTTCCGAAAAACATTTTTGCGTCAATTATGTCTCTTGAATGACCCACAAAGCCCCACTCTAATCCGCTCTCCCTAGATTAAAGACATTGAGATATAATCATATTAAGCCACTTACTCAAGATTATTCAAACGTTAAATCGAGGTCCCCTGTCTCCAAGTGTATGTGATATTTCTAAGATTAAAAAAAAAAAAAAAACCTGTGTGCAAGAAACTGTACTATTTTTTCCCCTACAAATATGTTTAACTTCTGTATCAAGGGCCTATTTGTCATGATATCAGAAAATACCATCTGGTCAAATCCAAATAAACTCATTCACTTCAGCTTTTCTCAGTCACAGGGAAGCTGGGCCAGCCTAGAAGGTATTGAGTTTTCCCAGCCCGGGCTCCAGGCTCTAGGCTCCAAGCTCCAGATATGTGGGAAAAGAAGCCTCTGACATGCCCCCCATTCTAGCGACCATCAGACAGTAACGTCCCGAGGGTCTCCAAGCCAGAACTGTTGAACGGAACTGCTCCCGAATTCCTGATCTATAGAAAGCACAGAGGGTGTCAATGATGCTTGTTCCAGGCCTCTATGTTTCTGATGCAGGGACAGAAAACCTTTCTGGGGGCTGTTGCTATACAATCCTTTGGATATGAGGCATGCAGAGGGATTAGGAAGCTAAGGTTATGCAGTTCGTGCCGAGTCAAAAACTAATGGGACATGAGCCCACCTCCAACTCTTAAGCCCATGACTTTGAACCATATTAAACACTGCACATCATACATTACACCCCCTCTTGGTGCCATCTGACCGTCAGTCTGCACCAGATTCACCAGCCTCCTGAATGGCATGGCTGTACAGAAGTTTTGAAAATGAGCACATATCATAAGGAAATCCCAGGACAAGCTGGTGAGGATATCCATGGTAACACAGGCTGCATCAGAGCAAGTTAAATTTTTTTCTTAAAAAAAAAAAAAAAATCCGTGCATCCATGGGACGGGTCTTCTTCAGGGAAAGAACGAGAATTGAGAATGTCGAATAGTTCCATCTTAATAAATAAAATAGCTGCGTGTTAAAGATCCCTGTGGGGTCAATACCCACGTCTAAAACCATTCCATCATCTAGAGGTTTTTGTAGCATTTAGGAGGAATTGACATTGTAGAGGCCTCTCAGTATTTCTGATTAGGTAAGACCCATACTTTTCATGAGGCATTTTGACATTGAATAGGACCGGATGAGACTGGGCTACGAAGCAATTCTTTTAAAAGATAATTTCGTTCGGTTGCCACGTGATCGATCAGGTGTTGAGCGAGAAGCCATTGCTTGGCTCTCGTGAGAATGTAAGTATTCATCCGGGAGTTTTGGGTTTGGGGGTGGTGACTGTCTCAGTCATGCTTGCCTATCTGATACCGGAAAGGACAACAGGATTCTTTTATGCCATAGTGATCTGTGTCTCTATTGAAGGCTCCATTCAAAGGATGAAAATGTGCAAATCATGGGAGATTAAGCAGGAAAAAAATATGAATTTAAGCCCCAGGGACCTACAATTATGCTGATAATGCCTTTCATTATCGTAATTCTACATTAATCTGCCTTCAGCACTGTGGGTAATAGCGTTTCTCTCTGGGGTCAGCGGGGTTGGGGTTTCCATGGGGACTCGATGACTCCGTACAGAAACTCAGCTGTATCAGAGGAGAGGCAGGTTCTTGTTTTGACAGAGTGATCAATGGCACCTACGGAGACGTAGGCTTTTCCAAGGAGGGAAGATGCCAAGTGAATGTTCCCTTCATTGCCCTTCGTGCTCTTGAACGTGGAGGAGGCCTGACCCGACCTTTCACAGAGCCTCGTTTTGACAGAAACACGGAGGGATGTTTCGCCTTCTCTG
Source organism: Lynx canadensis (assembly GCF_007474595.2). Classification (NCBI taxonomy): domain Eukaryota; kingdom Metazoa; phylum Chordata; class Mammalia; order Carnivora; family Felidae; genus Lynx; species Lynx canadensis. Next base: position 175,409,719 of record NC_044303.2, read on the forward strand.
TGGAGATACTCCTCATTGGTCTCATGTATATTCTCCGGGGAAACAGACAACTCTTGGAGTGGGGTGTAGATTGGTATCATTTCTTCCACAGGCGATTTGCCAAAAGGTAGAAAACTCAACCTTCGAAATCCAGCTGTCCCACTTCTAGGAATTTATTCTAGATGCACATACGCGCACATGCAAACGCGCACATGAGCGCATGCACACACACACACGCGCACATGCACACACACACCTAGGGCGTGCTTCACTATTACCGTCATTTCATTTCGGGGACAGGTGCCTCGTCTTCTGTTCCTGATTATACGCATCACATGCTACTTTGCTTTTCTGCTGAGTCTAAGAGAGGGTGGACGGGTCTACATAGCTAAGAGTCAGTACATGAAGGGTAACGAGCTTTGCGCTAGGGAGAGAACCTGGTTCCAGCTCCAGTTCTGGTCACACACGGCTGTGTGACCCGAGTCAAGGCTTTCAACCCCTCAGTGGCGGGAAGCAAGGAGGCCGGTTTACTGCCCGGTTCCCACCAGCCCCATTTTTTCTGTGATCCACTGGAACAGTGCTTTAGTCCCGACCAGTGCGGTATATTGACAGCTACTGCGTTTTCAGAATGATATCCAAAGATTTCTGCCCAAATAAATGACAGACCCTACCTCAACGGAGTCATTTGCTCAGAGCCACAAAATCAGTTGTCAGAGCGTGGGCTGTCATTTGCGGGGCTCTTGCTTGTAACCTCACAAAGCAGTCAGCTCTCCTCTTTCTTTTCCTTATTCTCCCGTCCCTCGCATTCCGGCATCGTGCGCAGGTGCCCGAGGCTGAAGGGGCAGAAACGTAGTCAAAGAGGAAGGTAACAGAGGAACAAGAGAGTAGAGATCAAAGAAAGTCTCTGATGGTTCAAGTTCTTTTGAAAAACATTTTTTTTTAATGTTTATTTGTTTTTGACGGAGAGAGAGACAGAGCATAAGCAGGGGAGGGGCAGAGAGAGAGGGAGACCCAGAATCCGAAGCAGGCTCCAGGCTCTGAGCTGTCAGCACGGAGCCCGACGCGGGGCTCGAACTCACCAACCACGAGACCGTGACCTGAGACTGACAGAGCCACCCAGGCGCCCCTGATTGTGCAAGTTCTGAGCGCAGGCACCACCACAGGGCATGTGTCCGGAGAAAACACAATAGTGGCTGTTTCCCCCACAAGCGCTTTCACTGGCTGAGATGGTCCGCCATTTCACCTGGCTGCTTACCCGCCTGTTCCTGGGAAATCTGGAAACTTCCAACAGGTAGCCCAGCTGGCGGAGGGTCCATGAACAGGCAATCACCGCACGGAAAGCAGGTGTTCGGTTTTAGCTCGTTTGTTTTTGTGCCCAACCGATTTGTTTTGACCAAGTTATTTGTCTCTGGTCTGGATGAAATCAGGCTTTTCTTCTGCGGCTCGAGAGTCAGGGTCAAGAGACACTGGTACTCAGCGTTAACTTCTCCTTTTCACTATTTTGGAGTGGGGACGGTGCTCGGGAGAGGGTGGATAGCCCTGTGGTGGAGATTGCACCTCAGGTGAGCGTCAGAAATAGGTCTCCCTTACCCCCGTGGCTCCGGGAGCCTGCGGTGGCTAAGCCACACACGCCTCGTCGCTCCTGTCTTTCTGGAACCACTCACTGAGTCGGACTTAATGGCACCACTGGGCCTTTAGCTCGGCTCACTCTTCCTTCCTTGACTTGGCGTTTTGTCCCCGTGGAACTTGTGTTTTTGCGTCTACTATTTACAAGGTTTCCTTTTAAGAGAATTCATTTTGGCCTTAGCACAGCCGAGGAGTGTGGTGATGGCTATTGGGCAGGACCTAGCAATAGTCTCATTCAGTAGAACTAGGTGCTATAATTCTGGTTATTTATTTAGAGAGCACTGGGTGGGGGGGAGGGGCAGAGGGAGAGAGACGGAGAACCGCAAGCAGGTTCCACGCTCAGTCCGGAGTCCGACGCGAGGCTTGATCCCACGACCCCGGGAACATGACCCGAGCCAAAATCAAGCGTTAGCCGCCCAGCTGGCTGAGCCCACCCAGGCTCCCCTATAACTCCGGTCTTAAAATTGAAACCTAAACGCACACACTTAGTTTGCCAACCTTATGAGGCATGGGGAGCGCGAAGGTGACCTTTATTTGGTGAAGAGATAAGACTAACAACGTTAACCAGCAATAAACTTCTCCAGTGAAGTGTTTATTTTGAGTGTCCCCTAGGGAATATTTTTGATCCGGCAGGAAAAAGAGAGCATGACTGAGTCCCCTCTCTCACGGTCCCTATGACAGCTGCTTGCACTGAATCAAACGCTGCAAGTCATTCCCACCAGTCGACAAGTACAATTGTCCTGCTTGTTTGTTTTTTCAAATTTTTTTAATGTTGATTTATTTTTGAGACAGAGACAGAGCGTTGAGCAGGGAGGGGCAGAGAGAGAGGGAGACACAGAATCTGAAACAGGCTCCAGGCTCTGAGCTGTCAGCACAGAGCCCGACGCGGGGCTCGAACCCACGGACCGCGAGATTGTGACCTGAGACGAAGTCGGATACCCGACCGACTGAGCCACCCAGGCGCCCCCGGCCTGCTTGCTTTTGATAACAATCCAGAAGATCCAACCACCCACAAGTGACACTTTGCACAGGACAAGCACTGGCCCCAGGCGAGCGACAGTGGGCCCCAGATGCACACCAGCTCTTTGGGGACCTCGGTCTCCTCCTCGGCCCGGTGGGCATTCCGGATCCCACCTGGCCCCTGTGGGCATTTGAGTTTTCCAACCCTGCCCTGCCCTAGGGGCCTCCTTCCTCATCTGGGAGGGTGGTGAGTGTCCACCCAATGGTGTCATTCGTTCAGTCAGCAAACGTGTGACTACCATCGAGTTCGGCTTCCGGAGGCTCACTGGGAATAAGAAGCGAACGTGATAGTCCTCACCTAGTGAGCTGGGCCACTCAGTGGGTGACGGGCTGGTGAACGAGTCCGGGTTTGGATACTGTAATAGACATATGAGCAAGATACAGCAGAGGGATGGAAGACAGGATAGGGTCTACGTGGGGCCAGGGTTCCAGGCAAGGGGAAGCACCCGAGCAGAGACAGAGACAAGGGCAATGGACACACCAGGGGAAGCGTGGCGGCCTCTGGCTCCTTGTCAGGTATGGGCAGGACTGCAGGGCGGGCGGGGAGAAAGCAGGAGGCCGGTGATGTTCAGCAGGCTGGATACTGGAAGGCCTCGAATGCCTAGCCGAGAAGCTGGACCTTTTCCCGGGGGCCATGGGGAGTTACCGAAAGGCTTCCTGCACAGGATGAGATGACACAGTTTGGGCTTTGTCGACATCCCTCTCGGCCCCGGGGGGAGGATTGACAAGGAGGAAACACAGGAGCAGGGAGGCTGGTTGGAGGCTCTGGATACATCCAAGCACGAAGCAGATCAAGGCAGAATTGTGGCAATGATGGCGACGCAGGGCCAGGATGAGACCGAAATGCCTGGGGTGCTCCCTCTTAGGCCGTCCAAGAGCAGCGCCACTGGCCTCTTGAACTCCCGGGTTTGAGGTGTTTCTTCGCCTCATAGCCTGGGGAAACACTCTGAACTGGGGGAGCCCTGTTTGCCCAAGTTAAGAGCCCTGGGGTATCACGCTCATTATTAGTGACTTTCTTGCACTCGATGAATGCAGAAGACGAACGCAGGGCCGTGGCTCAAATCCTGACTCTGCTCTTACAGCCTCCCTCCTTAGTCGCCCACATACGTCAAATAGACCCAAGGTCCTGTCCACCTTGAGGCTGCTCCAAGGTTAGCGGAGGCGGGAGCCCAGGGCCTCGGCCACAGCGGACACCCGCTCAGTGACGCTTTGTCTCTGAGACCGATGCCTATTTCTTCCGGAACATTCCAAGGCCAATGGATTTTCTTTCTTGCGCCGCTAAGCTGTGAGGCCATAGCCTGTATGGCTCCTGCTGTTCCCTTTTTTTTTTAAGGGCTTGCCTCAGCTGTCTTATTAAATATGGAAAACATCTGTGCTTGGGGTTTTAGCAAAAATCCCCACATCTGGAAAATATTGGTCAAGAGTCTAATTAACTATGTCAATGACAAATTGTTCTCACAGGAAGTATTTAGGACGAGTAGATAATTGGGATTTAATGCCCTTGGCCTCTGTCCTTGCCTTCTTGTTTACTTATCCTAGTAGGGGCAGGGGAGGCAGGCTCCCACCCTGACCCTGCCACACTGCTGCAGGAAAGCCGGGCCCATGGATCAAGCAACTGCCCTAAAGCCACACAACAGTGCCCCCTTGTTGGAACCCCTGTCCACTCCACTTGGGGCTGACATTTCCTGCCGGGCCCATATGCTGTTTGAAGATACAGCTCTGAGGAGGCTATTTTGGTTTTCTTTCTCGGGCTTTTTACCTCCACCCTTCACAGAGCCCTGGCCCTCAGAGGAAATGGAGTCCCCGCCTCTCTCCCACCCTCGGCGGGATAGACCCAGCTTTGAGATCGCAAAGCTTAATGTACTTCCAACCCCGTGTCTCTGGCTTTCATGTGAGGAAATTTCTCATTAATAAAGGGCTGTCAGTAGACCCTTCCGTCCCCTTGAAGCTTCAGGAACACCCTGAATCTCTTCATCCCTGGCCTCCTCGGCCCCCTCGGAGGTCCTGATCCAAGATGGCTCCCTAGTCTATGACAGGAGACACCACCTTGGACAGCCGGCAAAGGCCTCACCTCGGTTTCATCAACCAGAAGGCAGATGGCAAACTAGGGGAAAATCAGCAAATACTAGAAACTTATATTTTTGAAGTTCCATTCTGGGCCAGGGCACTGAAAGCTCCTTTCTTCAAGTACCTGGAGGCCTTTCGTGACTTCAAGTCTACTCCCTGAGCAGGGCCCATCAGCTGTCTCAACAATAGTCCCCAAATCTGCAAATGCCTCCCATCTCCACAGCCACCACCTCGGCCTTTCCCATCATCCTCTCTTGCCTGGACAATGACAATGGCTTCCTCAATGGTCTCCCGCCTACCACACTGGCCCACTTCTGTCCATTTTTTATATGGCATCCAGAGTGCTCTCTGCCACTGGAAATCAAATAATGTCACCGCCCTTGGTGACCTCCCATCACAATGAGAAAGGACCCCAGTCCCTTCCTCAGTCTTGGCCCTGCCCCACCTGGCCAGTGCCCCCTCTGCCCCACAAACAACCTGCTACCTCCATCATAGTTCTTACCACTATCTAAAGTCACTTTCCAGGGGCGCCTGGGTGGCTCAGTCAGTGAAGTGTCCAACTCTTGATTTTGCCTCAAGTCATGATCTCACCGTTCGTGAGTTCAAACCCCGAGCTGGGCTGTATGCTGACAGTGCAAAGCCTACTTGGAATTCTGTCCCCCTCTCTCTCTCTGCTCCTCCCCACTCCCCGCTCTCAAAAACAAATAAACAAGCATTAAAAAAAAAAAAAAGTCACTTTCCATAGTCATTTGCTTTTTGTCTGTGAGTATCCAAAGTTCTGTGACTGTAGCAAGTTTCTCTCTTCAGACAAAGCAAGAAAGGCCCCTGGAGCACCACGGTTAGGAAGCAGTCACTCTCGAGTGCCGGTTCTGCCCTGGTGTGGCCCCCCAAATTAGTGTCTCCTTAAATGTCGTGCCCTAAATGCCTCCCCTGCCTCACCCAAGCCCCACCCCTGTTCCCAGTGTCATATCACTCCAACCTCCTTCCAGTTCTGGGCATCTGCATGACCATTCTAGCGGGGATTCCTTCCCCAGGGAAATCGCTCCTCCTGGGCACCCCGCTTGAAAACCACCTTGTCTGTGAAGACTTTCCCGGCAAAGTCAATTTCCTTTGCTCCGGCCTCCTTGTGACGGACAATTCTTTGGGATCTTAGGTTTGGATTATACTCCTTCGGCATTTTGGGGAACGCTTACCTCCAGCTAACTATACCCACCTCCGTGTTTGCTTCCCTCCTCTCTGAGCCCGGGAGGCCGAGAGAGAGAGAGAGAGAGAGAGAGAGAACACTTCACGAGCAGCAGCACGGAGGAAGGTGAACAGTAGAACCCAGTGTTCTATTCTTCACTGACCTCCCACATACTTCCTTTGCGACGACATCCCCCACGTGTGGAGAGAGCAGCCTGGACGATGCGACAGTGCACAGAGGCACTCTTTTTAGCGGGAGGCCGACTTTCACCTCCACTTATTCCCGATCACGGCAATGACGACAGTGTCGAGATCCCGGAGCCTGCTTTGGCCCCACACCCTGCTGACGCCCCTTTGTATCACAAGGCGGGCCTCAAGCTCAGCACCCTTCTCGGGTAGCAGAAAGTGGCTTAAATCAGGGCATCTTGCTTTGTTTTCATTATCTTTCTTTCACTATTAATGTATACCAGGTGTCACGATTTTCCATTTAGAGCAGTAAATAAAGAAACGTTTTTTTAGATACGCTTTTAAGGGGACAAAAGAAACGCGTTACGTGACTGATGGTTCGGGAGGTTTCCAGCAAAAGAGTCCTGCTCGCTTCCCCTTGTTTAGGATTGTCAGGGAGGTGGCTCTCCAGCTGGGACTGCTTTTCCCTGCCGCCCTGCAGATAAGAGGAGGCGTGCGCACTAAGGATGGGGTAGGCACACAGTGCTTCCAGACTGGCCCTTGAAGGCCCACTGGGGATCCCCAGGCTCTCATCTCCCTGGTCAAATGGCTACATGGACCCAGGGCAGCCTCTGGGCCCATGGAAGATGCTGGGGCCTTGGTTTGCCTGGGTCTGTAAATGGCCACAGGACTAGAGGCTCCCCAACAGCTATGAAGCTTCATCTGATCGAAGGATGAACTTACACGGGGCTAAGACACCAAGATTTCAGGCTGCTTCTGCACAGGAGCTAGCATTCTTAAAAGACTAAAGTTCGAGAAACAGTTTGAAAGCAGGGTTCCAGGAATCAAGGCAAGCTAGAGTTTCAAGTATCTGCCCTGGTGAGAATGATGTTTCCCGAACCAGATCCTGCCTGTTCTCTCTTGCCCTTCTTCCTTTCTTCTTTTCTTTTCTTTTCTTTTCTTTTCTTTTCTTTTCTTCTCTTCCTGTTTCTTTTCCTTTCTTTCCTTCTTTTCTTTCCTTTGCTTTCTTTTCTTTTCTCTTTTTTTCCTTCCCCTCCTCCTTCTATCCTTCCTTCCCTCCCTCTTCCCTTCCTTCTTTCCTTGTATTCCTTTCTTTCCTGTATCCAGTGAAACTCTGAGAGTTCCAGAGATTTCCAAGTTATCAAAGTACTCTCTAGAACAGAAAGTTTCTAGATTTTCTTCCTCCCTTTCTTTCTTCCATCTCTGTTCCCCTTCCTTTAGGCTCCTGAGGTGCCCTCTGGTGGCCAGCAGCCAGCACCAGCCTGTGTTTCTCTGTTCACACAACGTTTGGTCAGACTTCAGAACAGACACCGTCCTTCATTTCTCCCTGTGGTGCCCCTGGCACCCCGGGGGGGGGGTTCATGAAGTGGTGTCTCATCTCACTCCCCGGAGGCTCGACTATGTCCCCATCAGACCCCCACGGTCCCCTGCGGATGCCCCCAGGTTTGCGCCAACTGTCATTCCCCAAATAGGCCATGTTGACCTGTGCTTCTATGCCATGGTCACGGCGGCAAAGTCCCCCCAACGTTCATCCTCCGGTGGCCCAAGTCCCCGCCGTTAACCTGGGGAAAGGAGATGAACATTACCCGAGGGCCCACCCTGTGCCGGGCACGTGCCACACGGCCGAGTCATCGCCACGTCAAGGGTGTTGCCGGAGCTGTTCCCAAGTTGACAGAGGGGCAAACACAAGCTCAGGTCGCTGAAGTGACTGAAGGTCACACATTGAGGCAGAACAATGACAAAACAACTCAGCGTCAGCTGCCTTCCCCGAATTCCTTCCCGATCATCCCAGGATGATTTGTTAAGGGAGGAGAAGGGAAACAATGCAGACCGAGCCCAGTTGGGCCCCAAGCACCAAGCACTAGGCACTCACACCTACTTGGTTCGTTAGCGTCTCATGACCACCCACTTGTTCAGGGGTCACCCATCGTTCCATTTATACACCCATCGATAGATGCCTATTTCTCATCTACCAACCTCCAAGGATGGCGTTAGGCACTAGGTGCACTAAGAGAAACGAGTAAAGACCGGTAAAGACCCATTTCTGGTCTCAAGGTCTTAACGCTGCAGGGCGGGAGACAGACAAGCTGTACCCTCACGCATAGATCGTGATGAGACCCAGCCACAGCTCGGAGGAGGGCTCCTCCAGGGCACGGAGGCGGGAATGAGGGAAGCAATGCCCTGCAGTGGTGAGGAAGCTGGGAATAGTGCCAATTCGAATTTCCTGAGACCTTTCCGGGCACTGGGTTACGCAACTCTCACAACCCCTTTCTGGAAGGGCCCTCTTAAGGTCCCCCATGGCACAGGTGAGCAGCTTGAAGAATGCAAAGGTAAAATGATTGTCCCAGGGACATATGGTTTGTTTGTGGTGAAGCCAAAATTTGAAATAGACTCACTGGCTGGGGCCTCAGCTGAGGAGGGTGGTAGAAGGCCATGAGAGCCTCGGGTTTTGTAGGATTTTGACCTTGACCTGGATATATCTGCAGAGTTGTTGGAGGATTGGGAGGAAGGGAAAGCTAGCAGACTTGATTTTATCAAGACGGATTGGAGAGGTTGCCTGAAGAAAGGAAACCGACGGGAATCAGGTTGCAATAATCCAGTTCAAAGAACGGGGGAAGGGACCACCCTGGAATGTGCTGATTTGGAGGAGCTGATGAGACGCTCAAGTGGGCGGATCAGACAGGCTGCTGGGCGCGTGAATCCAGAGTTAGGAAAAGAGGCGGGGCTGGCCATGAAGATTTGGGAGTTGGCAGAATGCAAATACATGCCAAGATGGGCAGGACGCCTCCAGGAGGACCGCATTGCAAGGTGGGGAGAGGGACAGAGCAGGTTGACAGGGGGCCTGGCAGCCGCAGACGGCACCAAGGAGCAGCCAGTCAGAGGCATCAGGTGCTATGGAGCCAAGGGAGCCTGAGCTCCGGGCGGGGAGTGGGGAGCACATGCGCCAGTGGGGTCAGGACCCATGGGGACAGAACGGGTCCACGCTCCCCCTCTCCGACGCCAAGGTTACGATGGAGAGGGGGACAGGATTCGGGGAAGTTGGATTTGGTTCCCAGCAACTCACCCACCACGAATTTCAAAATCTCCATCTGGAACACAGAAAATGATTTGCAGTCCTCAGACAGTTACAAGGGCACTGGGTTTTGCCAAGTCACATTATTTGACAGAAATGGGCCGTGAAATGCCTGCTAATTGCTACAAGATTTAACAGGGAGAGAAGGGCCGGAGCGCGGGAGGTGCCTTGTCAGATTCTCATGTGGGGAGCGGGGGAGCCAGGCGGTAACGAGACATAATGGGCCTGCCTGCTTCTCGGAGCTCCGAATTACCAGGATCATTTCGTCCCGGTGAAAGAAGGATGAAGCTTTTAAAACTGGGCGATTATGATGTATTTTTTCATTGTTGTCGAGAAAGCTAAACCCCAATTATCCCAGCTATTCTGGAGGGCTTTTCAAAAGGCACTCAAGCCATTGTTGAGTTCATCATCTCCCCAGGCTCCAGGGAGAGGTTTCTTTGCCGTAATAATCCCGCTTGATCCCCTATCGCCATACCTGACAAGTCCTTGCAGTGTTCTTCCCACATATCCTGTTTTCACCCTGAAATTGGACCTCAGGGCCCTCGAACCAAGCAAAGGAAATGGTTTCCAAGTAGCCAGCCGTGCTTCCGCCCCGTCCGTAAAAGTACTGGGAGGGTTTGTAATCTTACCATGCACCCTTCACTCTCTGATCTTCCAGAAGCCCTTCCTTGAATCACGTCATTCCCCTGATCTAAGACCTTCGGTAACTCCCTACTGCCTGGCAGATCTGGCCCAAAGACTATTTCCTCTGGAATTTGACCCCCAGACTTCTTGTCCATCCTCACCTTTTCCCCCTTCCATCATTCATGGGCTCCTTCATTCATTTGACACACATGTACTGAGCAAGTTGTAGACCCTGGGCGCTGTAACAGGTGCCGGAGGAGGAGGGGGCATGGTCAAGGGGGAGGCAAGTCTGAGACAGTTGGGAGGCTTTGCTGAATGGGGAGGAAGGACTTTGGACACAGACATGCACGTTCTGTCCCAGGGCGCGGACAAGGAAGGCTGGGTTTTGGGGGCCATGCCACGTGACAACACCTGGACTGCATGTTGAAGGAAGCGGTCACACAGTGGAGACCTATTTAGGTGGCAGTCCCCGGGGGGACTGTGGGGAAATGAAGATGATGCTCAGGCTTCCAGCTTGGACGGTCGGATGGAAGGGGGTACCGTTGCTAGGAGAGGAACCCAGGAAAAGACATGGATTTGGCAGGAAGGGGAGTGAGTTTCTTTGGGGGCTCACTGACCATGAGGACCCCGCGGAGAGCCAGGAGGAGTGCCCAGTGGGTAGTTGTGTGCGGAAGTCTGGAGCACAGGCTGGGAAGAGAGAGACATGGGAGCAGTCATCTCAGAGGTGGACATGGGAGCCCTGGTATGAGCAAGACCCCAGGGGAAGAGAGTTCTGGATGAATATCCCCGGGGAAGGCCAGCAGTTAAGGGGCCATATGGAGGGAGGCCAGACTGTGGAGGAAAAGCCAGCTCACTCATGAGCCCTGTGCCTTGAAAGTGCACACCTGTGCTTTCCCCAGTGGGGACAGGCACTGGGACGTGCTGAGGAGGGTCTGGTCAGGCGTATAAAATCGGGGCGAGATTTGCAGTGACGCTTCTTCCCCTCTCTTCTGTAACACAGAAGGCGGCTGGCAGTTATCACCAGTTTCCGGGACGTGGCCCCTGCATCCTCAGAAGTTCCCAAGGGACAGGTGTGTCTTTCTTTTGCATGAAGGGCCCCTCAGATCACACCTGAACTTGTGCTAATGGGATGATGCATGGTGGGCCCGAGACAGTTTATGCCAACGAGGTGACTACAGGATGGGACTGGCCAGGTCCCAAAGACCAACCCCGCGATCAGAGGGTTGGGCTCTGAGCCACGTGATACCAGCCTGACCTCTGGGGAGAAGAGGGAACTGGAGATGGAGTCTCATGGCCAAAGATTAAACCAATCGCGCCTATATCATGAAACTCCAATAAAGGCTATGGACCTTGAGGCTTCGGCGAGCTTCCTTGGGTGGCAGTACCCTGAGTATTGTCACCCAGTGATGTGCCGGGAAGGTAATGCCTCCCTGCTCCACAGGGAGAGGACACAGAAGCTTCACATCTGGGACCGTCCCAGACTCTGCTTCGCGTGTCTCTTCCTTTGGCTGGTTTTGACTTCTATCCTTTATCACAGAACTATAATCATAAGTGTAATACTTTTATGAGTTCTGTGCGTCATCCTAGTGAATTACCAAACCCGAGGGAGTAGCGGAAACTCCCAGATTTGTAGCCAGCAGACCAGGCAGACTGGAGCCCCCCAAATTGGTGGCTGGTGTCTGAAGGGAAGGCGGTCTTGTGAAGGATTATGCTTTTAACCTATGAAGTTCGGCCCGGTTCCAGGTAGGCGATGTGAGAAGTCCCTACACCCCTGTTCTCCAAAGTTATATGAGGCTCCAAGGAGAGGTATTAGCATCGACAAGTCCTTCCTTTGTGCTAAGCTTCTCGCTTCATCCTACAGGCAAACCTCAGAGGGAAGTGCTAAGTATTATCACCCACATGTTACAGATGAGGGAACAAAGTTCTAAAACTATCAATCCTGCCCAAGGTCACGCACCTAGGAAGTGGAGGAGCCAGAATTAAACCCAAGCACCCAAAACCCATGACCTTAACCACTCCACAGACTTCCCCCGACACGATACTCACCTTCACCTTTGATCTGGAAGGTCAAGAACAGTAGCGGAAATGAGCTCATTTATCAGCTAACTTACTCTGCCATATTTATCGAATGCCCACTGTACGCCAGGCACTGTGAGATCATCAGTAAATAAAGCGATATTCTCTGGCTTCATGGAGCTGGTGTGTGTGTGTGTGTGTGTGCATATGTGTGTGTGTGTGTGTGTGTGTGTGTGTGTGTGTGTGTGTGTGCAGGGAGGGTATCTAAGGACTTTTGCTCATACTCTGAATGAGATGGGGAGCTATTGCATATTTTTGTGTAGGGAAGAGTGATGGGATCTAATTTATATTGCAAAAGGATCATTCAAGCTGCTGTGCTGAAAATAGTCTTGTGTGAAACAGGATATAGAATCAGAGACACATGTTAGAAGTCTAACAAAATCATCCAGGTCAAAGATGATGGTGGCCCGGACAAGAGTGGGAAGAATGAAAGTGGTCCATTTCTGGGCAAATGTTCAGGGTAGAACCGGCAAGAGTGGCTGATAGGTTGGGCAGGGATGGGACAGAAAAGAAGGAGTTCAGGGTCATTGCCTGATTTGGGGGCTGAGCAACTTAAGGTTGAAGCTGCCAATAACTGAGATGGAAAAGCCTATGTGGGAGGGAGTGTAGGGTGGGAGGTAGACAGTAGGTGTGGTGGCCAACTTAGCTGAGTTGGAGATGTCTTTCTGACACCCAAGAGGAGACGTCAAGTGGGTGGTGAAGATCGGTAGCTGGGGTCCAGGAGGAAAGTCTGACTAGAGATGGAAATGTGGCGGTCATCAGAATATGGATGGTCTGTGAAGACGAGATCACCAAGGAGATGACTAGAGTCAGAGAAGAGGGATGAGTCAAAGACAGAGCCTGGGACAACTCAACACTGAGTGGTCAGGGAAAAAAGAAAGAACCAGCAGGTGAGAGTGAGACATGACCAGTGTTGTGGAGGAAAACTAGGAGTGCAGAATGTCCTGGCGATCTGGAAGAATCTGATCTGCAGCCGCAGGGAGGCATTCTGGACTCTGCCGAGTGCTCTGAGAGGCCAGGAGAGAGAAGGGCCAAGGATGGCCCACTGGATGGGGCATGTGGAAGGCATCGTTGCCCTTGGCAGGGGTCGTCTCAATAGCATGGAGAAGAATGCCTGATGGGAATTCAAGGAGAATGGGGGACAAGCGGGAGACTGGGAATAGAAATAACTCTCTCAAGAAGTTTTGCTTCAGATGGAACAGTAGCCAGCCAGAAAAGTGGATTTGGAGAAGTTTTCTTTGTTTGCCAGCTTTATAAAAAGAAATAAAGAAGATGGAAGAAATAACGAAGTCAAGAGATGTTAATCCCTGGATGGATCTAAAGCCAAGACAGAGAAGGAATGATTCTCCAGGAGAATCACTATTCCGTGCTAGGTCTGTGAGCTTACATAATAAAATATCCTCAAGGACCTGAGTTCCAAATTAACGAAGAAAAATAATGATTATTCTGAGGTTCATCTACGGCCCATGGGTTGAAATGGCCCCTCCTAGAGGTTTCACTCAACTTCAAGTCCATCAAGACACCCGGGGGGACACCAAATCACCCCAAAACTTGGAGGGGAGACCGTGTAGATGGAGAGCTCGCAAGGACCGAACGGTAGCAAAAAACCCTTATACATGGCATGGAGGAAGGGAGGGGGGGAAAGGCCATAAATATGAGTGAAACATGAAAAGTGCCCTGGGGACCCAAGGAGAGCCTGAGCCGGTTCTATGAGAGACTGTGTGAGACATTTCGTCTCTACACCCCTTTTGATCCAGAGGCGCCTGTTAACCAGCAGATGGTCAATGCGGCGTTCATAGGTCAGGCCCAAGGGGACATCTGGCCCAAGCTGCAAAAGTTAGAGGGTTTTGCTGACATGAATGCCAGTCAGTTGCTGGAAGTAGCAACTAAGGTGTTTATCAACCGTGACCAGGAGGCACGGAGGGAAGAACGCCGGAAGATGCAGGAAAAGGGAGACTTGTGAACTGCTGCCTTGGTCGAGCAGTCAGAATGCTCCTGCAAGGGTGGCCCGCACGGATGGGGCCAGGGCCAAAAAAGGGAATGGCGGGAGGATCATCTCACCCAGGACCAAAGTTAGGACGGAACCAGTGTGCTCACCGTCGTCAGGAGGGCCACTGGGAAAATGAGCGCCCCCTGTGGCCGGGTAATTCTCAGCGGGGCCCCAAGCAGAAAGAAAGAGGCCATGTGGTCCAGGGCCGGTACTAGCCAGCTTCACAGCCTCATGGGGCTCCCGAAGATGATTTTGTGGGGCTAACTGCCATGGAAGACGGGGAGGAGGACTAGGACAGACCAGGCTGTATTGTATTAGGCTCCCAAGAGCCTATGGTTCGAATACATGTGGGGGGCCGACCCATTGACTTCATGGTAGATGCTGGGGCAGAACACTTGGTGGTGACCCAACCTGTGGGCCCCCTTTCACAGAGACAAGCCACCTTTGGGGGGGGGGGCCACTGGCAATCGGACACACTGTCCCTTCCTGCTGCCTCGGTGATGCAATGTAGGCTGTACCTCCATGACTGCCCCGTGGCTTTAATGGGCCAGGATCTGTCAGGAAAGCTGCAGACCCAGATAACATTCATCTGCCATGGACAAGCTGCTCTGACCCTACGAAAGCCAGAAGCAAAGATTATGACTCTCATGATTCCCCGGGGGATGAATGGCACCTCTACAGTCTCATGGAGGAGCCACAACAGGGACCTGAACTGTCCTTCAAAGTACCGGGGGGGGGGGGGGGGGGGGGCCTGAGGACAAGCCACCAGGACTGGCCCGGAACATATCTGCAGTAACTGTAGAACTAAAGCCAGGGGCAGGGCCCATCTGCCAAAAACAATATTTCATCCCTCGTAAGGCACAGTTGCGGATACAGAAGCACCTGGAAAGACTTCTAAAATATGGGATTCTCTGACTCTGTCATCTTGGAACATGCCTCTCCTATCAGTTCAGAAGCCAGGCACCGATGACTATTGGCCAGTCCAAGACCTGTGCCCAATAAACCAGGCCGCCATCACCCTTCACCCAGTTGTCCCGAACCCTTACACTCTCTTGGGTCTTATCCCTGCTGAAGCTGCCTTCTTCCCATGCCTAGATCTCAAGGATCCTTCTTCTGTATCCACCTAGCCCCCCAGAGTCAACCAATCTTCACCTTCCGGTGGGAGAATCCTGAAAATGGTGACAAAGGTCAGTTGACTTGGGCCAGATTCCCTCAGGGGTTCATAAACTCCCCAACCATTTTTGGAACTGTATTAGCTTCAGACCTAAGAGCCTTCCCAGCAGATCAACATGGCTGTATCTTGCCTCAGTCTGGAGACAATTTACTGTTGGCTGGAAGGTCTCGGAAGGATTGCATGGAAGGAACTTGGCAGCTCCTTATCCTCCTATGGGAAACTGGCTATAAGGTCTCAAGAAAAAGGCCCAAATCTATCAAAAGAAAGTTAAGTACCTTGGCTTTCACCTTTCCCAGGGCAACGCCAACTTGGCCCAGAGAGAAAACAGGCCATTTGTTTGATCCAGTCCCATTGACCCAACATTGGGTTCAAGAATTTCTTGGGGCTGCAGGTTTCTGTAGAATCTGGATACCTAACTTCTCAGTCTTGGCAAAACCCCTTTATGAGTCTACAAAGCGGGGAGAGCGGGAACCTCTGTGTTGGGAACAAATACAGCAAAGGGCCTTTGAAGAGATTAAATGGGCCCTTGTCGACACACCTGGTCTGGGGCTCCCAGACCTGTTCATTCTTCTTGCACATTCGTGAACGTACCAGCATCAGGGTGAGAGTCCTAACCCAGATGTTGGGGTCAAGCCATTGTCCAACGGCATATCTCTCCAAACAGTTTGACTCTGTTACCCAAGGCCGGCGACCCTGCCTATGGGCACTTGTAGCCACAACCCACTTAGTGTCTGAGGCTGACAAGTTAACCGTGGGACAAGAAGTGACAATCCAAGTGCCACATTCAGTATTGACATTAATGGACTACATGGGACATACCGGCTAACCAGCACCCAGATGATCAGCTATCAGGGAATGCCATGTGAGAACCCGCACATTCACCTAAAAGTAGTGCGAACCCTAAACCCCGCAACCCTACTGCCTGTCGGGCCAGGTCGACCAGATCACGACTGCACTGACGTCATGGATGAGGTGTTCTCCAGCCGACCAGACTTGAGGGACCAGCCCCTCAAGGACCCTGATGCTGCATGTTTCACCAACGGTAGCAGTTTTGTGAAAGAGGGAGAAAGCCTTGCAGGGTACTCTGTGGTGACCCTGAACTCTATCCAACCCTTGCCAAAGGGGTGTTAACATATACATAGACTCTAAGTGTGCCTCCACCACCCTCCACATACATGGGGCTTTCTATAAAGAGAAGGGTCTAGTAAACTCAGGAGGAAAAGAGACAAAGTATGGTAAGGAAATCCTTGAACTCTTAGATGCTGTGTGGGCCCCTAAAAGAGTGAAGCCTGAAAACGGGGGACACCTGGGTGGCTCAGTCGGTGAAGTGTCCGACTTCGGCTCAGGTCATGGTCTTGCAGTCCGTGAGTTCGAGCCCCACGTCGGGCTCTGTGCTGACAGCTCAGAGCCTGGAGCCTGCTTTGGATTCTGTCTCCGTCTCTCTCTGCCCCTTCCCCATGCTCATTCTCTCTCTCTCTCTCTCTCTCTCTCAAAAATAAACATTAAAAAATTAAAAAAAAAAAAGAATCGGGTGGCGCCCCACTAAGCAGACAGGGTCCTCCCCTTGTGAAATCCTTTATGGGTGCCCTCCCCGCCCCGATCAAGGGCCTAAGGGGAGGATCTAAATGACATAGGCAATCTAACCCTAAGGCAACAGATGTGGGCCCTTGGCTCTGCTCTAAGCAACTTACACCACTGGGTTAGGGAGCAATTACCTGTGAGTATGGATAGGATGCTTCATTGGTATTGGTTGCTTCTAATCTGGACCCCTTCTGTAGACCTAGATTCTTCATCATGTGACCCATGTATTCACATAACCAGGTCAGGCCAGGGAGTCACTTGGACCTTACTATACCATACCCACCTCTCATGCCAAGGAAAAGTCATGGAGGAGATCACAGATCAAATGAGCAAGGTTGCTCGCGTCCCAGTCCAGACCCAGAAAGGTTGGGACCCCAGGGAGTTATTTGGAGGACGGTTTTCAACTCTCGGGGGATTCAAAACCCTCGCAGGGAGTTCCTCTTGATTTGGGGAGACTGCTTAATCCTACCTTGCCTCGCTTCCCTGGTTATACAGCCCGTCTCCAACCTCGCCGAGGTAGCGATGGAAAGGAAAACAGTCATGCATGCGATGATGTTATGGAAATATAAACCTCTAAACCAAGGCGATGCTCTTGACCCAAAATAGGCTGTCTGAGTATCAAAGGTGGGGAATATAGGAGAGCCCTTCCCTGAGGAATGTGGTGAAAAACCTCAAGACAAGGGAAGGCAACCCGGCTCTGTGTGCATGCACGGCCTTCCTCATGACTTTGTAACATAGACCACCCACTTAGACTGTATGTTACCGTATATGGCAGATGAAGGAGCAAAAATTATGCAAAAGACACCCCCCCCAGTGCACTTGGGGCTCTGCCTTTTGGGGGTCTTAGCCTGCCGAGCCCATGCTGGCATAAATAAAGCTGCTTCCCGGCTAGAAAAGCCTCGGTGTCCCGACTCTGTGTGTGACTAGCCGCTTCAGTTTGCTTGAGACTGTCGACTTTGGTATGGAGCTTTGTGGGGGAAAATCCCAACTCCCAACCCAAATATCATCTTAGGGAAGTCACTGCACCACTCTGGACCTTAACTTCCTCGTGTGCGAACTGAGGTACAATTACACCTACCTCACCAGGGTGTTGTAAAGATCCAATGAGTTGTCGTTGAAGCCCTTATGGCCATCCTTAGAATCACATAGGATTAATTGTTCAACAAATGTTAGCCATTTTATCGCTCTTCGGAAAGACTCCACTGTTGGACGTTAAGCTCCATGGAGGCAGGGACCTTGTCTGATTTGTAGGCGCTCGATATTTCTCGAATGGGTAAATGCATGCACAAAATTGGGGTGAGTCAAACCGGTTTCAAAATTGGACTTGCGGTCGACATAAATGGGCTCGTCTTTGCCTTTCTTTCACGGTCTACTGTTTTATGGGGCGCCTGGGTGGCGCAGTCGGTTAAGCGTCCGACTTCAGCCAGGTCACAATCTCGCGGTCCGTGAGTTCGAGCCCTGCGTCGGGCTCTGGGCTGATGGCTCAGAGCCTGGAGCCTGTTTCCGATTCTGTGTCTCCCTCTCTCTCTGCCCCTCCCCCGTTCATACTCTGTCTCTCTGTGTCCCAAAAATAAATAAACGTTGAAAAATTTTTTTAAATAAATAAATAAATAAGTAAAAGAAGCCCCCACCTCTTTTGGGGAAGTCAGACCTCTTGCGTTCAGTCATGAATCAACAATGTGACATTGAAACCAGACGGCAGTTGCGTGAAGCCTTGAGCCTCTTACACCTTATCTTGAGTGTCATTATTCGTGATTCTCCTTAATGGTGAAGCACAGCTGTAAAAGTTTGGCCAAGCACATGTTGAAGAAATAGCGGCTGGAACCAGTGATTCATGTCTGATAGGGAGTCTCGATCAGATTAGCTTTCCTCCGGAAAGAGCAGTAGTAGTTAGCCATTTGGACCCAAATGCATTAGAGTTGCAAAATGTTACGCATGGGTGGGTCATCTGGGATAGCTATCTTATTGGACAGATGGAACCAAGAGCTGCCGGAGGGGAAGCAATTTGTCTGAGGTCATACCATGAGTTAGGGTTGAACTGGGACCCTCACCAGGCTCAAGAAACTCAGGTTGAAATGCAATGAGATCAGATGGCCCAAGAAAGGGAAGATTTGCCTCTGTCTCTCGTTGCCAGAAGAGAGCGTATGTCCTCTCGGCACATATTTTGCATTAATTTAAAATTCCACAAGTAGTAACATGAATACTGTTTCCGTAAATAATTTTAAATTATAAACAAAGCCGATGTCCCCTCTGACCACCCCGCTTAAACCCTCTCCCCTCTGAGTCCCCCAGAGGTGTCCGCCGTCATCAGTTTGATGTGTTTTCTTCCAAAAATTCCCCTGGATCATTACAAACGTGTGTGAGTATCCATAAAAATAAGCTAGGATTGTTTAGTGTGATCATTTTACAGGAGTAGCACCATACGCCCTGCGTTCTTCTGAAAGATGGTTTTTCCGCCTCAACACTATGACTTTGAGTCCTTTCTGTGCGAGTGCGTATTGATCTACCTTTCTTTTTAACTGGCACGTTGTAACCAACAGCGTGTGTCCCCGTGTCATGATCTGTTCCCCTAATGGAGGAGATTTGGGGCCATTCTGGGTTTCTCCTGTTACAAGCAACGCTGCCATTAAAATCCTCAGGTCTGCCTCTTGGTGCGCACGAGGGAAGGTCTCTCTAGGGAACCACACCACGGAGAACCGCTTGTCGTAGGGTGTGCACATTTTTAGCTTTATTAGAGGCCATCAGGTTGTTCTCCGGAGGGGCTGTTAGAATACAACACTCCCATCCCTAGTTTCCAGGAGTACTCCTTTCTCCACAGGCTCACCAACACTTCTCAGTGTCAATTTCCATTTTCCATTTGATGGGAACACCGCTTCCTTGATTTATACTCTCCCACTGCATCCTGAGGCTGGCATCCTGTTGTGACGCTCCTATGTATCTCCTTGTGTGTGAATTGCGTGTTAATGTCAATGTTAATAACATTTTCTTTTGCATTTGAGTCTTCTCCCAACCCTGCTTAAAAAGAAATTAAAACACTTAAGCCCTGCTGAAATTCTAAAATGAATCATAGCTCAGAAATCTCAGGCCTGCATGAGAGAATGATTTGAAATGTTGTTTTGAAAGGGTGGGGTGATGAGGCTCGATGGGGAGATTGGGGACGACAGGCAGATCCAAAATGAAAATAGTCCTCCTGGAAAACTGGGAGCAGAAAGCAGAGGGTGTGGACGTTTTGAGTCAAATCTGCAAATCCCTTTGCTGATAACCAAATGCTGGTGCCGAAGCCACACGGAACAGGGGCACCGAGACCGGTAGAAGGCTTTGCCCACAGACCCAGTCAAAAATATTTGACTAATAATTTTATATTGCTTACACATTAAAAACGATAATATGGTAGATATATTAGGTTAAACTAAAACATATTGCTAAATGAACTATACCTCTTTCTTTGTGTTTAATGTAGCCACCAAGAATTAGAAATTATATATGTGGGGGCGCCTGAGTGGCTCAGTCGGTTGGAGTGTCGGACTTTGGTTCAGGTCATGATCTTGCAGTTCACGAGTTTGAGCCCCGCACTGAGTTTGCTGCTGTCGGCACAGAGCCGGCTTCAGATCCCCTCTCTCTCTCTCTGCCCCTCCCCTGCTCACACCGTCTTTCAAAAATGAATAAACATTTATTAAAAAAAAAAAGATCTATGTGGCTCGCATCATATGTCTATTGGATGGTGCTGGTCTACCAGACGGGGCCAAATAAGTTTCTGATCCCAGCGCTTCAATCAAAAACGCCATAGGTCACCTTCTCATCTAGCCCTAATCGACCTTACAGGGATGTACAGACAGGAGCCAAACTCATGCGTTTCTTCTTCTTCTTTTAACTTATTTTAACATTTATCTATTATGAGAGACAGAGCATGAGCATGAGCCCAAGCAGGCTCCAGGCTCCAGCGGCCACCACAGAGAGCCTGACGTGGGGCTCAAACTCGCCAACCGCGAGATCACGACCTGAGCTGAAGTCGGACGCTTAACCGACGGAGCCCCCCGGGCGCCCCAGTGCAGTTCTTCTTCCGTGGAAACTCAATATTTATTAGGGTGACACGGTCCAGGGCCTGCTCTGCCTCACATCTCGTAGAGGTCGCCCAGGGAGGGTGGAACGGTCACGCCATCGTGGGTTCATCGAAAAGCAGTTTCGATTAGATCCAGAGCCAATTCAGTTGGCCGACTTCACTGGCGAAGGAGCGGGGGGGGGGGGGGGGGGGGGGGGGGGGAGGATCATCTCTCTCATCGCCGCGGGCCTCTGAGACGCCTCACGTTGTCTCCTGCTATTAAACTTTCTTCGCCCGATTGCTGACTTTCATTTCTCAAACACAATTGCTTTGGACTCCACCAGCTTATCAATTAGGATTCTTGCAAGGAACAGGAAAAAAGCAACTCGAAATGGCTTCAGGAAAAAGGCTAAAAGGAGGAGGGATGTTTACCGGCTCCGGTATTATTTTTCTAGCGCTGCCATAAGAAATGTATATAGTTCCAGGGGCCAAAGGTCCAAAATCAAGGTGTCAGCAGGGCCGCCCGCCCCCTGGAGGCTCCGGGGGAGAATTGGCTGTGTGCCTCTCCCAGCTTCTGGCGCCCCGGGGGGTTCCTTGGTTGGTGGAAGCGGGGGTGGGGGGGGGGGGTGGGTGTCGCTCGAATCTCTGCCTACACTTTCACACGGCTTTCGTCTGTGTTTCAGTGTGTTTGCTGTCTCACGAGGACATTCTCCTTGGATTGAGGCCCGACCCTAACCCAGGATGAGCTCACCTCCATCCCTCCCTTAGCCACACCTGCTTTGAAGACCCTATTCGCTAATCAGGCCACCCGCTGAGGTCCAGTTGAACATGGATTTGGGGAGGAATCGCTCGCTATTCGCTACAACTAGGTTCACGGCAAACTCGGGGACCAACTGGCAGGGGCGGGGCTCACCTTCTCTGCGCCTGCGCACTCAGCCTGCTTGCTTGCTCGCAGGCATTGCTGTCACTTGCAGGCTCCACGCGGTGGCCTGAAGGTGACGGTGCCCCCAGACTTACCTGCTCTCCGGTGCAAGTCCAAGAGCAAAGAGACTTTTCGTGAAAGAGGAGTAGAAGACCCCAGGGGAGGGGCTAGGACACCCACACCCACAGGGCTAGGACGTGCGGGTGGGCGCCTAGGTCTGGGCAGGAGCTTCCGGGGAGTTGCTGCCCCAGATACCAGTGAAGCTTGGGCGCCTGGGTGGCTCGGCCGGTTAAGCATCTGACTTCGGCTCAGGTCCTGATCTCACGGGTTTGTGGGTTCGAGTCCTGCGCTGGGTGAGCATGAGCCCTGCTTCCGGGAAAACAGGAGCCCCACTTGGGATGAGCCCTGCTTCTCTCTCTCTCTCTCACTCTCTGCCCCCCTCTCACTTGCGCTGTCTCGAAAAAAAAAAAAAAAACAGAAAGGAGGCAGGGAGGCCGGGGAGGAGGTTGTTCCAGATGAACATGGTTTCCCTGACACAATTACGGTCGGCGTGGGTAAGATAAAGTGGAGACTGGTAAGAGCTATTGGGTTTGAGGATATTGTTGGAGCAGAAACGGCAGGCCTGTGAGGTTGATTGGCTGCAGAATGGAGTCAGGGTGGAGAGGAAATTAAGGATGAGGACAATTTTCGGCTTAGGACGCTGCATCTGAGCCTGGAAACATGGAGGGCACAGAACGATATGGGGTAAAGATGCTAAGAGTTGGTTTTGAACAGACCAAGGTCAAGGTGCCCGAGGGGCATCCAGGTGGAGGGCTTCTAGGCCTTTGGAGATACCAGAAAATTGGGCTGTGGATGGAAAGAATTGAAGGCTGTGGATCATGTGGCTCGGAGAGCAGCCACGAGTGTCTCGCTCTCTGTCCCATACAGCGTGGGGGGACAGACACGGGACCTAAAGCCTTTCTTTTTCTCTTCCTCTGCCCTCTCTGTCACTTGTCTCTACCCTATTTCAATCAGATAAAGAAAGCAAAGAGGGCAACACATCGTCACGGGGGGCAGGAGATAAGCATCTTCGTGGGGCCGCCCCACAGCAAGCCCGGTGGAGTTCTAGGCTGAGAGACAGAGCCTGGCATCAAGGTCAGGTTGGCCGCTAGGAGGAGCACAGATTGGGTTCCTCCTCGCTATGACACACACGGGGGGAAGAGGTGGGGTCTTGGCTCAGCGTGGCTGCTGGGTTCCTTCTGTCCTTCAGCCCTGAGGCTGCAGAAGCCCCCACCTGCGCTTACTTACCTGACCTGCCCACACCCCCATCATCTTTTCACTCAGGCTGCCAGGTTCTAGAAGAGGGAGAGGCAAAATAGTGCTCCCCTCCACCTGCAGGCTGCCCGGCGCTCCCACGAGGAGTCACGACCACTCCCTTTCCGTCTTCAGATCTCCCACAAGTGCCTCTCATCAGCACGATCTAACTGGACTCGTACGGGCACCCGAATCCAGAAAAAAGTCCCTCCCAGGCTGTATCCCTCTAGGTACAGAAGAGAGCTTAGGAGGGCAGGAGGGTCTCAGGTATGAACAGACAAAATATATCCACACATGATGAGTGAAACCCCTCCCCTAACATCATCACATCAGGGATTAAACTTCAACGTAATGAATTTTGAGAGATTGCAAACAGTCCACCCGTAGACACCCCCCGGATCTCACTGGCTTACAACCACAAACGTTTCGTGCTCACGGGTCTGCAGGTTGAGTGGGGTCCAGCTGAGCTGGGCTCACGGGGCTCCAAATTGCAGGTGGGGTTGATGCAACCCCGTGCTCTTTATTTGGGGCTGCTGGCTGCTTAGGCTCGTGTTCTCCTTATGGTGCATGGCAGAGAACAAGAGGGAAACCGAAGCACGCACACAGTTGAAGTCTCTGTTCCAGTCACATCTGCACATGTTCTGTTGCCCGAAGCAGGCGCCCAGTGCAGCTTTAAAAAGGCAGGGGAGAGACAGGGGGTGCCCCTCTCCCAGAGGGCGTGGTCCGGACAAGGAGGGTTCAAACATGTGTGGACAAATAGGAATATATACGACAAAGCCCAAGAGAAAAGACACACAGTCTCTGACAGCGGGGCTCTCCCAGTGGAACAGCCTTGTTCATACCACCCCAGAGCAGGCTTTTGGTCTCGAGACCCCTTAATATTCTTAAAACCTGTTGAAGACTCCTAAGACATTTTGTTTATGCGGTATATCCATCAATATTAAGAAATTAACACCAATCAATGTTTTAGATATTTATTAATTCACTTAAACGTAATGGGCGAAGGGGAGCCCGGGTGGCTCAGTCGGTGAACCGTCCAACTTCAGCTCAGGTCATGATCTCACAGCTCGTGAGTTCGAGCCCCGCGTCGGGCTCTGTGCTGACAGCTCAAAGCCTGGAGCCTGCTTCGGATTCTGTAGGTCTCTCTCTCTCTGCCCACCCTCCCCCCCCCCAAAAAATAAACATTAAAAAATTTTTTTTTTCAATGTTTATTTATTTTTGGGACAGAGAGAGACAGAGCATGAACGGGGGAGGGGCAGAGAGAGAGGGAG
The DNA here is from genome assembly GCF_007474595.2 of Lynx canadensis. Taxonomy (NCBI): domain Eukaryota; kingdom Metazoa; phylum Chordata; class Mammalia; order Carnivora; family Felidae; genus Lynx; species Lynx canadensis. Next base: position 175,433,822 of record NC_044303.2, read on the forward strand.
ACACAGAATCGGAAACAGGCTCCAGGCTCCGAGCCATCAGCCCAGAGCCTGACGCGGGGCTCGAACCCACGGACCGCGAGATCGTGACCTGGCTGAAGTCGGACGCTTAACCGACTGCGCCACCCAGGCGCCCCAAAAAATTTTTTTAATTACACGCGAAAACCCATTTTGTCCACAAATAACACATTTGCGCTTACAACTTCTTTTTCTCAAAGGAAGCAAACATTTAGTGAAAAGAGTGGCACTGTTTTATAGTTTTGCAAATCTCCTTAGAAGTTTAGGTTAATAATATAGCTGGATGCTTCTGTATTCCATATGTTCTGTATTCGATACGACGCGTCTTTTGAAGAAAATCTGGCCTCGCACAGATACAGACAAGGAAGGCGCATTTCAATTGCTTTTTCAAACATGGGTGGATGTTCTTTGCTACTACATCAAAGGTGTGCAAGTAATAGTTTCTTGAAAGTTATTTGCAGAGTGGAATCTGAAACCATACCATGAGACTTTTCATCTTTTGTTGTATTAAAGTCCACTGGCCCTGTGGCATTTTAATGGATCCTTCCCCCATACGCGATTTTGTACTGGTCCTCCGAAACGTGCAGGCCCTCCAAAAGGTTGACACATTTCATCGCGTGATATCAAAACACCACGCTCACTCCTACCCCTGTGGATCTCACAAGTGGTGAAGCACTAAGAGCGTGTCACCAAGCTCCCAGTGATGCGTACAAACTTGCCAAACTTCCATGCGTGTTCTCGGGCTCGAATTTTGTGATCGGCAAAAACCGTGTTGTTTTCCCTGAAGTAACCGGCAGGCTCTCGTCATTCGTTCTTGAGACAATGTTTGCCAAACACCTGAGTCCCAATAACCGCAGTTTTTCCGCCGGTCCCCCCTTCGGATGAAAGCGGGGTTCCGTGACAAAAATGTAGCTTGCTCAGTGCGCGTTCCGTCCCCAAAGCGGTTTCCCGGAGACGAGCATCACGCTTCGTCTGCAAGGGAACTTCCCTGTACGTACTTCTCGTTGTCAACACGGAGTGTTAAAAATATGTGGGCTCAGAAGTTGACATCTAATAAAAGAAAAGTCTGCTTTATGGAGGACGTTCTTAAGTGAAGCCGGCATCTTATTGTCGGTTGCAGGGTGTGGCAGTGAAAAATTCAAAACTTATTGGCATGGCGTGGTGCCTCTGCCTTGATTTTCACGGTAGTTTTACCCCTTGTATTGGTCAGGCTTCTCCAGAGAAACGAAATGAATAGAACGTGTCTATATGGAGAAAGAGAGAGAGATTTTTGATAAGGACTTAGCTCACGTGATTATGGAGGCCAGCAGGTCTAAAATCTGCAGGACAGGAGAGTCAATGTTCTAGTTCAAGTCCAAAGGCCATCTGCTGTAGAGCCAGGGATGGCTGATGGTGCAGATAAGGTCCAAATGTTGGCTGCTGGAGAATCCTCTCTCTTGCTCAGGAGAGTCTGGTCTTGGACTTTCTGTGCTACTCAGGCCTTCAACTGATTGGACAAGGCCCACCCACAGTATGGATAGCAAACTGCTTTCCTCAACGTTTATCCATTTAAACGTTACTCTCATCCAAAACACCCTCACCGAAACATCCAGAATAATTTTTGACCTAATAGCTGGGCACGCTGCGACCCAGCCAAGTTGACACATAACTTTTTTTTAATGTTTTTATTTATTTTTGAGAGAGAGAGACAGACAGAGTACGAGCAGGGGAAGGGCAGAGAGAGAGAGGGAGACACAGAATCTGAGGCAGGCTCCAGGCTCTGAGCTGTCAGCACAGAGCCCGATGTGGGGCTGGAAGTCGTGAACTGCAAGATCACGACCTGAGCTGAAGTCAGACGCTCGATGGACTCTGCCGCCCAGGCGCCCGACGCATAAAATTGACCATCGCACGCACCATTGCTTTTGTCCCATCAGTGCCAATGTCAACACGGTGTAAAGGGCAAACAATGCTTTTGTATTATTATAAAGATAGTTTTGGGGGCGCCTGGGTGGCGCAGTCGGTTAAGCGTCCGACTTCAGCCAGGTCACGATCTCGCGGTCCGTGGGTTCGAGCCCCGCGTCGGGCTCTGGGCTGATGGCTCGGAGCCTGGAGCCTGTTTCCGATTCTGTGTCTCCCTCTCTCTCTGCCCCTCCCCCGTTCATGCTCTGTCTCTCTCTGTCCCAAAAAAAAATAAAAAAAAAAAAACATTGAAAAAAAAAAATTAAAAAAAAAAAAAAGATAGTTTTGGCCCTGTGCCCCCCCCCCCCGAAAGGGTCTCAGTGACTCAGGAATTCTCAGACTACACTTAACGAACTCCTGCCCTCTGGAGAAATCCACCATTCGGCACACGCAGAGCTTCGTTCAGCCTCTTTGAGCACTCTCCCAAATAAGAACGGACATGCCCAGACATTTCGCAACGCAACGGTGACACAGCACCACACACCTATTCAAATGGCCCCAATCCAGAACACTGTCAACACCAGAGGCTGGCGAGGACGCAGGATAATAGGAGCTCTCGTACGTGGCTGGTCGGAATGCAAAGTGCTACAGACACTGTGGAAGACGACGTGATGGCTCCTTACAAAACCCCACGCACTCTTCCCGTGCATGCAAGGCAGCGATCGTGCTCCTTTGGTCCTTAGGCCAAACGACTGAAAACTTATTGTTACAGGAGGGTGGGAGAGACGCTGGTCCTTGTCCCGCTGAGTCGAGGAATGAATCTCACGGACAACAGAGAGTGAGCAAAGCGACAGAGTGTATTGAGGGAAAGTGTAAAGCTCTCAAGAGTGAGAGGGGTCCCCAGGGGGTTGCAGCTGAGGATTTCCGTCCCTGACTTTTTACTGGGACCTTATCGGAAAGTTTGTGAGACTCCACCCATGGCACCTAGCCCAGGTGGGTCTGGAATACGTTTTCCCTTTTTTCTCCCCCCCCCCCACCAAAACCCTGTTGCTTCTTCAGCCTCCCACTTGGAGCTGCAGTCTGCCTCCCCGAAAGTCCCTTATCTCTCCCTGCCTGATGTTAACCCTTTCCACATTCCTTTTGTCCCCGCAAAAACCTGCACACAGATGTTTATAGCAGCTCTGTTCAAAACTGCCAAAATTTGGAGGCAACCAAGGTGTCCTCCAGTAGACGAAAGGGACAACTAAACAGCGGTACATCCAGACAGTGGAGTATGATTCAGTGCTAAAAAGAAAGGAGCTAGCAAGCCGTGTTTCTTGCGTGAAACAAGGAGGAAACTTACATGCATTTAAACTTACAAGGGCAAGAAGCCAATCTGAAAAGGCTACGTACGGTACGATTCCAGCTATGTGACATTCTGGAAAAGGCAAAACCGTAGAGACAGTATACAGATCAGTGGTCACCAGGACCTGGGGACGAGGGCAAGCATGGATAGGCAGAGCACAGGGGAGGATTTATAGGGCAGTGGAAATACCCTACGATGTTGTAAAAGGGGAACGACAGACTTTGGGTGATAATAATGTCAATGTAGGTTCGTCCTTGGTAACAAATGTACCACTCTGGTGAGTGACCACTGGTAATGAGGGAGGCTATGGGTGCGAGGGGACAGAAGACATGTGAGAACTCTCTCTGCCTCCCTCTCAACTTGGTTGTATGTCTAAAACTGCTCTAAAAAGAGCCTTTAAAAAAAAAGAACTAGAAGACCATTTTTGCCATGTGGCCTGATTCATGAACTTGGCGTTTACCAACTCTAGGGTGGGATGGGATTTGGGGTCAGAAGTACCATCAGAAGAGAGAGGAGGTTGTGAATAACTTCTGAGAGATTTGGGGGAAATCGTTTCAGAGGAAATGGTGAGAAAATCGGGCCTTGGCCAGAGCGGGAAAGCCAAGGACGGGCATAAGAGAGGCCTTGTTACAGACAGGCCACGGCGATCGCTTCTGTGGAAGGCAGGCACTAACTGCCGTTTGGGTGAGCTCCCCTTTATCCCGGTGGTGATGGGGCCCATCCAGGGAGCTCTGACGAGGGGAGTGAGATGGCAAAACGCGGGCAAAGTAAATTGGGGTGCTGAGAGCGCGGCTCTCCACGTCGGCTCCACCACCTGCTCGCCATGTAACCTTGGAGGGGTTTTGTAACGTCTGTGTCACACAAGTGTTGGTGCCTGGCACGCGGTAAGGGCTCGGTGAATGTGCACAATCGCGGTGGGAGCGACGGTGGCGATGATGGGGACGTTTGGAGAAAGGTCCCTCTGGAAAGCACCCGAAAGAGGTACGTCTGGACACAAGGAGGCTCCTTTGAAAAGCCCCAACAATTTGCCAAGTGCTGGGGCTGAAACATCGTCCAGGAAACCTGGTAGGTAGGGATCATTGCCAGAGAGCTGGGGGACTACTGGGGGAGGAAGGGAAGAACTCTTGCGCCTGCTCAGGGCTGCTCCCTAAAGCACACGGGAAACCCAGCAGAGGCGGGGGCCAGATACGAGGAAGTGGGGGGACCCTGAGGATGGCGGGCGGAAGTCTGGAAGAGTAAAGACGAGCAACAGAACAGAGTTCTCCCTCCTTGGCTCCTTAATGCTGGAAGAGGATGTCTCTTTTTTTTTTTTTTTTTTTTTTTTTAATTTTTTTTTTCAACGTTTATTTATTTTTGGGACAGAGAGAGACAGAGCATGAACGGGCGAGGGGCAGAGACAGAGGGAGACACAGAATCGGAAACAGGCTCCAGGCTCCGAGCCATCAGCCCAGAGCCTGACGCGGGGCTCGAACTCCCGGACCGCGAGATCGTGACCTGGCTGAAGTCGGACGCTTAACCGACTGCGCCACCCAGGCGCCCCATGGAAGAGGATGTCTCTTAAGCCAAAGAAATGGAAACCCAAAGGCTCCCTCCTACCAGCTTGATTAAGTGTGCTTTTGGCAGGGGTGGTGAGAGCCGGGGATGAGAAGAGAACGGACGGAGTCACGGCTCCTCTTAAATCCTCCCAGTTGGCAACGGCCTGAGGAAGCTCCTCCCGAGGCCACGCTGGGCCTCTCCGTCATCCGGTAAATGGGATCACTTCCGTGTTAGGAACTTAGCTATTAGGTAATTCGGCCACCTTGGATGCACCATCGACAGAAGTCTGGGCGGCGACAGCCAATCAGAGAGCTTCAGCCTTACTTTTTTCTCCTTATGTTATTTGACACCCTGATCCATATGCTTTAAAAAAAAAAAACCAAAAAACTCACGAGGACACTAACCTAACAAGGGCCATGTTTGCTGTCGGGACAACCTCCTTTGAGTACCTAACAAGACCAGGGAGGGGAAGGTCTGATGAGGGTGCCCGGCGACTCCCAAATTGGCAAGAACAGAACGAATTAATCGCAGCGTCGATCAAATGAGTGTTTTTATACGAAGAACACAACACGCTTGTAACCTCTCTGTGTCCTCCGGGGCACCTCAGAGGAGGGCTTGGGTGTTTCCTGGTCATGTTACCTCTGCTTTGTTAGAAGGTTTTCCCTCCTGTCTCACGAAATTGGAACCTATCGGACACAGGGGCATCAAACAAAGGGGTCTGTGCACGGGGCCCACACCTGTTCCCACCTCTCAGAAGACATAGTTGCCGAGTGTCCCCGTTACCACTATTCACCACTGGATGTATCATCCCCATGAAGGACTCTGCGTTTCAAATTTCATGCCTGGGAGCTTTCTGAGAAGTCTCTAGAAGGAGGTGGTTTTTATCACCAGCCAAATACTTCAGCCTGGTGTGGTTTAGTTTATTTTATTTTTTAATCTTTTTTTAATGTTTATTTACTTCTGAGACAGAGAGAGACAGAGCATGAGCAGGGGAGGGGAAGAGGGAGAGGGAGACACAGAGTCCGAAGCAGGCTCCAGGCTCTGAGCCGTCCGCCCAGAGCCCGACGCGGGGCTCGAACTCTCAAACCGTGAGATCGTGACCTGAGCCGAAGTGGGTCGCTCAACCAACTGAGCCACCCAGGCGCCCCCAGCCTGGTGTGGTTTAACACAACTAGCTCTCTTTGCTTGATGCCTGATTTTTCCAACTATGCCAAGAAAAATGGGCTCCGTCTAATCCATGATTATAGGGGCATGAGTTCAGCCACTCCCAAAAAAGGGTATTAGAAGGAAACTGTTTCATTGGTTAAAAGATGTCTTTAGGGGCACCTGGGTGGCTCAGTCAGTTGAGCGTCTGACTGGCTCAGGTCATGATCTCACGGTTCGGGAGTTCGAGCCCCACATCGGGCTCAGCGCGGTCAGCGTGGAGCCTGCTTGGGAATCTCTCTCTCTCTCTCTCTCTCTCTCTCTCTCCCTCTCTCTCTGTCCCTCCCCTACTCGTGTGCTCTGTTTTTCTCTCTCTCTCTCAAAAAAATAAACTTAAAAAATTTTTTAAAAAGATGTCTTGAGTAAAGACCATGTGATAATAAAGATATTAATAATGACAATGATAAAGACAACCCAAATGGTCACCATTTTTCCAATACCCGTGATGTCCCAGCCACATACGACTTCCAGCTGCAAAATAACCTTGCAACACGGGTGCTATTACCCACCACTTTATAGACAACAAATCTGAGACTCACAGAGAAGAGCTGGCTCGCCCGGTGTTACCCCGATGATGTGTGGCAAGGCCCAGATTTAGACCCTCATCCTGCAAACTAATTGATCTGACCACCGTTATGTCTCTCTAGTTATTCTTCCCAACTGGGTCCATGCAGAAATTCAAAGGAATTCCTGCCTTAGCTTCAGCCTCACTAAAGGGGCTGGCCTGGTCCTTCCCTCGTGGGGCTTCAGTGATATGCTTGATAAGCCTGTCACCGCCACGCTTAATTTCTTCTGAGCTCCCTTCCTGGGATCTGTCCCAGATCCGTGTGAAATCAAGGCCATTCCTGACCCAGCCCCACCCACGCTCCACCTCCACTCCCTCCCCGGGTGGTCCGTACCCATCTCTCTCCTTCCCTCCACTCACCCCTGCTACTCTACTCCCAGCTCCTCTGCGCCCGCAGCTTTCTGCCAAAGCTTCACTCTCTGCACCCCTGAAGGCCTGGTTCACCTCGCATTACTTGAGAATTACAGCCTTATCGGCACAAGAAAGGCCTCGGGCGCTAGGTAGGAAGACTTCAGAAATGTTTGCCGATTGGGATGAAAGCCTGGACGGATACAAACTGGGGTGGGTTCTGCAGTGCCCCCACCTCGGAAAAAGAAACGTTGAAGTCATACCCCCCACCCAGTACTTCCGAAAGTGAGCTGATTTGGAAGTAAGGTCATTAGAGATATGATTATTCAATTTAAGATGAGATAGTACCGGAGTGGACCCCTAATCCAGTATTGTTGGTGACCTCATAAGAAGACGGTCACGAGAAGACGTGAACGCGGGAAGGAACCACAGCACGCGCCAATAAAGGCAAAGGTTGGAGTTTACCCAATGACAGGCCAAGGAATGCCAAAGGTCGGGGCAAACCACAGAAGCCCGAAGAGGCAAGGAAAGGTCCCGCTCCAGGTCTCGGAGGCAATGTGCATGCCTATACGTTGATTTCCAATTTCTGGCATCCAGACCGGTGACACAACATGTTTCCATTGTTCCAAGCCACCCCATTCGTGGTGCTTTGCCACGGCAGCCCTAGATAACGAATGCGTAGCTCACCTCTGTTTCCTACTAGTTTTTCTAATTATTTTCTCCACACTTCCTGCATTTTTTCAACCAACGTGTAAGCCGGTCATTCGCATTCGAAGGTACACATTGCTGACTATTTTCAAATCCAAAGAATACCGAAGTGTAAAAATACAAATCGACGCCCTCCTATAATCTAACTCTTGGCAACAACTCGTTTATGTGTTAAATAAAGGACCTATTACCTACTTCATCCCAGACTAAGTAGTGTGGACACATCCGTCCATAAAACAACTCGTTTTGCTTTTTCCAAATGTCTAAGTCAGCTTTGGCCGTGTATTGCTTTCATCGTCAGAAAAATAAGGGTAGGGAGGAAATGGAATTTTAGGAGGGAGGAACAAAAAAAGAAGTCCTCAGGAAGCTTACATACCAGGCTCCCTTCCCCGTGGCCCAGGGGAGGAGGAGAGAGGCCCGGGCCTCTCCCTAGAGAGCGAGGCACAAGCCTGGGCTCGACGATCCAGTGACGCTGACGGCCACTGTCGCCACGATGCCTCCTGCAGGTTGCGCTGGGCTATCATTTCGCGAATGTTATCTCCTCTCGTGCTCACCTCAGTGCTCTGAGGCAGGGACCATTGTCATCTTCACTTTCCAGAAGAGTCTTCTGCTGCCACTTGCCACGTATGGAATCTCAAGAGTTTGCAAATTCGGGACCAGACTAAATTGCTTAGGATGATCAGCTATCTGTCACCGCGTGCCCAATTACCCCCAACGTGGGAGCTTAACACAGCACATGTATGTTATGCCACATGGTCTGCGGGCCAGGTGTCTGGGAGCAGCTCAGCGGGGTCCTCCAAGTCAGGGAGTCCTACCAGGCTGTGTGATCGAGGTGACAGGGCGGTGGTCATCTCGAGGCTCAGCTAGCAGTGGATTCACTTTTAGGCTTTCGAGAGGGTTCGTTCGGTGGAGGGCTTGTTCAGAGCCTGGCTGTGCAGGTCTCTCCATACGACAGCCGCCTTCATCGGAGCACAGAGTCAAGAGGGCAGGGGGGTGCCGGGGGGACGGAAGTCACCATGTTTTATAACCTAACCTCTCAAGTGACCTCATTTTTGCTGCATTCTGTTGGTTAGAAACAAGTCAATAATTGCAGTTCACACTCCAGGGGAAGGGATTACACAGTCTGCAAATACCAGGAAGTGGCCATCACTGGGCATCATTGTAGAAGGCCTCTGGCCACATTTGGGACAACCAAGAAGATACGGAGCTCAGCCACCGGAAGATCAGTCTGCCCTCTTCTCCAACCCACAGGAAGAAAAAAATGTGTATATGTATTCAGAAATATGTGCATATGCATATATATACAAATACATATATACAACCACACACGTATACATATATGTATATGCACATATATATGCCAGCAAGTAGCACTTCTCTTGGGACAGTCTTGGTAGACTGGGGACAAATCTCATCCTGTCACATGGTACCTGTGAGTGTGGGTGTGCAATTTTTTTTTTCTTACAGAGTGTATTTTGGAGGAATACCAAACTACGGCCTGATCTTGAAGGAAAGGATTGTCAGCAGGAAGGGGAAAGGGTCAGAACCGTATCTTAGAACATCATATCGATCCGAACGTTCATACGAACAGATTGCTTTGCTAGGTCGCTCCCCCAAGAGAAGAACCACGCCGAGGGAGTAGGGACACGTGGGTGGAAGCTGAGATGCGTAAAGGATGGGGGCTGAAGGGGCAGAGCAGGGAGGAAAGACCAAGCAAGCCAGAGCTGGAAATTCCTTCCAGACTTAATAATCCCGGGCATCATTAGTAACCAAAGCAAGACTTCAGAACATATGTTTTGTGTTGACAGTGGACCCTTAATTAAAACAGCCCCGGTGAAAAACAGCCTGATTAAAAGAAAAGTAGTGCTTAAGAATAATTTGACTGTCGATTGACATGGGCTGGCAGAGGGCAAGGAACGTCCCTCTCTGGTTCTAAGCTCCTCCAGGGGACCGGGAACCGGGTTTCCCTCCCCGCGTCAGGCGGCATGCTGGGCATTGCACAGCGCTCGCGCTGTTTACTCCTCCAAACCAATTTCGTTTCCATTTCAGAGGGGAAGGAACGAAGCCAGAGAGGCGAGGGGATTTGCTGGGGGCGTCCGGCTAGCCAGCCCGGGGAAGAGCCGTGAACTCAGAGGGGCTCCTTTGGTGTAGCTTTCCCTTGCGCACCATTCTGGTTGTCCCAATGAATCAGAATGTCTTGTCAGTTATAAAAACCATATGCCTCTGCGCATTCCTTCTCGGGGAAACCGGTGGTTTTAGGTCCCCTTGGTGTTGCTCGAGGGCACGGCAACCCAATGCCTCCATTTCATCCATGGTCTAGAATGCGCTGGGGTGGGAACGAGATGCCCCGTGCAGTTGTCTGCCTGCGGTTCCAGGAAGCGGCAGAGATGCGGCGGTGGGACTGAGAACAAGGGAGGCTTATTCCATCGGACAGCTGAAATCATTTTGGAGTTGACGAATGAACCACTTCCTGGGAAGATTAGACCTTTACTGGGGAAATAAGGTTGTCTCAGGAAGCAGATTTACTCTAACTCCAACTGGGGTTGGAGAGGAGGTTTCAGGGGAAGGGCAAAGAATGTGGCCCTCCGTGGGATGTTGCCGCAGCTTTCCTTTTTGGGGACCTCCAGAGGCACGCGCATGCTCAGGAGATCCGTGATCTCCCCCCAAATCCAATGAGGTGACAGGAGTATTAGCCCCACTTAAACGTGACCCTTCACCGGCTTTTTTTTTTTTTTTTTGCTTCCCAAACTTCTTTGACCCGGACTAATTTTTTTCCTTTTTTTTTTTTTATTTCCTAGCGAAATAGGAATTTGTTGTCCTAAATGACCAACTTTCGTAGGTGAAGTAAAAACCAGGTTAGAATTTGAGAGACCTGTCATCGGCTCTCTCCAGTAGCTAAGTCGACAGCCTCTCTGTTAATATCCTGTGACTTTTCCACCCCCCCAGAGTCTTGGCTGATGGTTCCCAGAGGGGTCATCTGACCCAGCGGGACCAACAGAATGCCTTCCCTGGGACCTGGACACGGGCTCAGAAAACATGCCAGTCATTCTTGAGGGCCGAAACTGCGGCATTAAGAATCTCAGGCCACGTCACCATCCATCCTACCTCAGCAGAGCCAGTCTGCAGTAAAAGAGAATAAGCTGTCTACAGAGAAAGGCCAAGAAATGAGACAAAAGCAGTGTTCTAGAACATTCCCTGCCCTGGTTCTGACTGTTTCCTGAACCCAGCTGGGTAGTTGCCCTTCCTGAACCTTGCTTTTCTGGACCTTCCTTGGATTCATGTATCAGTAAAATCCTCTTTGCTGAAGTGTGTTTCTGACTGGCGACTGAAGTCCTAGCTAATGATATCAAGAGGAATCCCCTGGGGGACAGACCCAGTCCTTCTGAGAAATCAGGTGCCCTCACAGGGAGAGAAATCTGAAGCTTCAGCGGCACCTCAGCTTCTGTGTGACCATGCTGGGAACAAACCCAAGGTTAGGGCAGAGAGTGAGAACCTTCAGACTCCATAGTGGCTACTCTGCAGCGGCCAGGAAGACCATCGCCCATTCCAGTCGATTCAGGCTGTGTTAGAACACCAAAACCGGGGTGCCTGGATGGCTCAGTGGTTAGGCGTCCAACTCTTGGCGTCATGAGATCAAGCCCCCGTGGGGTCTGTGCTGGCAGCACGGAGCCCGCGGGATCTCTCACTCTCTCTCTCAAAATAATAAAAAATA
>NC_044303.2:175745231-175836901 GCF_007474595.2 Lynx canadensis
TCAAATGCTGACTTCCAAAATTGTCGCTGGGTGAATAGATTTGGAAGGGTCATGGCCCCGGCGGACGTTACATTCAGCTAGTGGAACCAGACGCCTTCTGCACGTCCGGCATTCCCCCCAGGCCGGTTCCCAGTAAGGGGGGTGGGCGCACACTGGAGCCAGGACCCTGTGATCCCAAGAGCTCGTGGTCCCTCCCTCCTTACACCCTCCTGCTGAGAACGTCCCTGCTGCATCCTCCTCTGGCCTGGTCATCCCCCTATGTTACCTCTTTCTCCACAGTAGGACAGAAATAAGGTGAGTACGTTACAGCTTGGGCCTTGGGCCTTACACGCAAATCAAAGTTGTGCCCCACGTCCGCTATGCCTCGCCCGGCCACACCTTCTCGTGGGGATGAAATGAAAGGAAGTGATACAGGAGGAAGCGTGCCATTCGGGGCCTGACATACAGCCGTCGCCTGCTCCACAGTAGCTGTTCTTCTAAGCCTTGGGTTTAGCACCCCCGGTCCTCGAGAACCCGTGCCAGGTCTCAACTCTGACATTCTACAAACCTAAAAGTGGAGGAGGAACATGGAAAGGGCCCCTTGCCAAATTGTTTGGAAAGTTCCAGAAAGGCATTTGCAACTAGATGGCCTTTCCACTTCCCTCGAGCGTAGGCCAGCCACCACATGCCCTGTGACAGTTTGAGCCCTGGAGGTCCCAGCCGTCTTTGCGATAACTTCTCCAGAGTCCGGGGATAGCATTCAGCAACGGGAACCATAGTCCAAAGGACAGGGGAAGCAGCATCTGGGGCCTTTCTCCAGAGTCCCCTGATACACTCACTTCACGGCCACTTCATCCCAGGACTACCCACCCGGCCAGACAGACATGCAGCTCGCTGGCCCCGGCCGCGGCTGACCTCCCACAGCTGCGGAATGACCCAGAGTCGGGGACATAGGAGGCATTCAGTAACTGCTCATTGAATACACGAATGGATACTTTCAAAGAGCTTATAGACAAGTGAGCTTAGCTTATAGAGGCAGATATAAGGGAACTACTGAACTGTGGGCTCCACCATCCATCATGTACATTACATAAAAATTTCTAAATCTAACATTCCTCACGCCAGGGGCTGTGCTGAGGGCTGTATATGCCTCCTGCCGACACAGAGGGTGGTTTCCAGCCACCGCTGTGGCTCGAGGAGCCTTTACCCGCACCCACCAGCCTTTACCCCCAGCTCAAACCCCTCTTCCACCCACCTCCCTCCCAGCCCTCTTCCTACATGCTTGAAATTGGCAAAAGACAGCTGGCGAAAATGGCAGCCTCACTTGCCAATCTGCGAGGAGGAGGCGTATTGGGAAGGAAGGGAATCCAATGCAAATTCTGAGGTCTGAGGCTGTTTGAAAGTTATTTGCAAGGCTGGCTGAGGCTGGGCTCAAAAACACTTTTTTTTTTTTTTTTTTGGAATACATTTAGATTTACAAAAAAAAAGTTGCAAAGATAGTACAGAATGTTCTCATTTGCTCCACACCCAGGTTCCTCTATTCTTAGCATCTTGCATTAGTACGTTCGTCACAGTAAACGAACCCAGATTGATATGTTTCTATCAGCTAAAGCCCACACCTTATTCAGAGTTCCTTGGATTTTGCCTGATGCCCACCCTCCCTTTTTTCTTTTTTTTTCTGTTCCAGGATCCCATCCAGGCTCCTTCATGCGTTGCAATTAGGCATCCTCTCTCCTTAGGCTCCTCCTGGCTGTGACAGTTTCCCAGATTTGAAGTTTACGATAAGCAGGACAGTTTTGAGGAGTCCTGGTTAGGTATTTCATAGAATGTTCCTTAACTGGGATTTAGCTGATGTTTTCTCACCAGTTACACTGCAGTTAGGGGTTTTGGGGGGGAACACCGCAGAGATAACATGCCACTCTCATCACTTTTTAAAAAAAAAATGTTTATTTATTTTTGAGAGAGAGATGAGCACCAGCAGGGGAGGGGCAGAGAGAGAGAGAGAGAGAGAGAGACAGAATCTGAAGCAGGCTCCAGGCTCTGAGCTGTCAGCACAGAGCCCGACGCGGGGCTCGAACCCACGAACTGCGAGACCATGAGCTGAGGACGCTTAACCGACTAAGTCACCCAGGCGCCCTTCTCATCACGTTTTATCGAGGGTACATACTATTAACATGATGCATCACGGTTGATGTTGACCCTGATCTCCTGGCTGAGGTACAGTCTGTCCCGTTTCTCCACTCTGGGGTGACTTTCCTTCTCCCTGTTTCTGTACTATCCTGTCGCTATGACAGTCTACAGGTAAGGAGTGGGGAGGTATAACTTGGCTACATAAATTTGGGGGATCCTTTTGCTTGGGAGTGTTGTCTCTTGCCCTCATTTATTTATTCAATAATTTATTTACATCAGTATTAATCGTGGGTACTTACTTTATACTTTGGAATATAAGCCAACACTACTTTATTTTGTTCCTCAAATTGGTCTAGCCTTGGCTATTGGGAGCCATTTCCATTGGCTCCTTTAACATATCACCATTTTGTTTTTTAAGCAATCCCTCACTTTTTGGCACTAAAAATGTTTCAAGCTCATCTCGTGTATTTCCTGACCCAGTCCCAGATCAGCGATTTCTCCATGGAGTCCCCATTCCTTTTACTGAAGAAGACTAATAGAAAATCCAAACCTGGGTGTTATGTGTGCCCATTACTACAGAGGGATCATTGTTTCTAGGTCCTCTCAGCTGCCAGAGAAAGGAAACATATGAGTGTAGAGTAACCCGTGTGTATTCATATCTATAAATATTTCCCTATATATCTGTCTGTATCTATACTGAGCTAAACATGAGCGCCTACGGGATGTCTCCACCTCCCATCCATGATTCCACGGCTCAGTCTAGCCTTTTCCCCTTGCTTGTCTGTAACTTCCTACTCCAACGGTGAGAAACGAGCCTACCATCGTTGACCAGCCATTTAACTTAGTTGTTCAATTTACGCGTGCGTATACAGTGGTTTCAGAATCGTTAACCTGCAGCCCCATAAGAAACAGGTTTATTAACTAGAGTGCAGTGCTTATGTGCAGTTCCTTTTGTTTTTCGTCTTTTTGAAAGTTATTTATTTATTGTGAGAGAGAGAGGCAGAGAGAGAGAGAGAGAGAGAATCCCAAGCAGGCTCCTCACAGGCAGCATGGAGCTCTTGATGTGGGGCTTGAACTCACGAACCTGAGATCATAGACCTGAGCTGAAATCAAGAGTTGGACACTTAACCAACTGAGCCGCCTAGGCAGCCCCCGCTCTTTAGTCTCACGGACTCCACTCATTCCCACAGCTACCTTCGTCGCTACCCCCTCTGGGAGGCTGTTTCGTACAATGAGAATGTGGTTATATTATTTTGTCACGGTCTACGTTCCCTCCTCAGGTCCCCCGAGGCCCTAAATGGCTTTTTAAGAATTTTCTTACATTAAGGTTCACTCTTTTCTGGAGTCAAGTTCTATAGACTTTGACAAATGAATTGTGTCCCGTATCCATCTTTGAAGTATCATACAGAGCAGTTTCGCCACCTAAAAATACCCCTGTGCTTCATCGATTCAATCTTCCCTCAAACCCCAGAAACGCCTGGGAGCCACTGATCTGCTTATTGTTTACATAGGTTGCCTTTTCTATAAGGCCATATAAATGGAATCATCAGATACAGAACCTTTTTATACTGGTTTCTCTCACGAGTAAATAGGCACTGAGGATCTATTCGTGCCTTCGCATGACTTGGCAGTTAATTCCTTTGTATCATTGGCTAATATTCCATTATATGTATGACCGCAATTTGCTTATCCTTTTACTCACTGAAGGACATCTTGACCGTTCCCAACGTCTGGCAATTATGAATAGAACGGTTATAAACACACGTGTGCAGGTTTTGGTGTGGACATAAGTTTTCAAATCAGTTGGGTAAATACCTAGGAGTGAAATTGCTAGATCTTAGAAATTGCAGCCACTTTTCATCTCTTTGCTCTGACGTAACACTCAAGTACATAAAGCATTTCTTCCTCCCCTGTCACGGTTAATTGCGTCTGCACATGAGCCCTGCGAGCTAGGTGTGCCAAGCAGGGTTCTCAGAGACTGGTAGGAGCTCACCCAGCTCAAGGAAATGGACTCTTGGGAGCCCACAGCATCAATGGTGAGGCTGGAGACAAGGCGGCCTGGAAAATGCGTGAGCCAAGGTAACTGGCGGTGGCAGGACTCCGAGGATTTTGTAGAAAACGCTCTGTTAAGATATTGCTGCCGTTGGCCACTGGATGGTGCTGACGATGCTGTCAGAATTGATCTCAATTGATCCAGCGTCTTTGGGTCACTTCCTTAAAATTCAAAGTCTCAGGCAGGGACAACTGATTAGCCAAAATGGCCCCCGAAGATGGACCTCAAGGGTCTTACAATTAAGGGCAGGGAGAGCAAATACACACTATCCATGCCCTTACGCACCCTCCTAGGAGATAGCGGGGTCACAAAGTGGGAGGAGTCCCTAAAAGAACATGTAGAGTCGAGTCACTCTGTCCACCTGAACGTCAGGGCGGTGATGTAAGCGAGAAAACTTCTGTAGCGGTGAGCCATTATGTGCTGGAGTCTGTGTGTTACGGATGCTCAGATTACCCCGACCATTCAAGGAGCCCAACTCTGGGGGATCTTGACCAGGCTTAGGAGATTGCATTCCATGCCGGTTGGAATGCGGAGCCAGGGGAGGGCTTTAAGGTGGGGAATTAGAACTTCAGGCTCAAAATGTGGGCAGAAATATCTTGTAGGGGCTTGGTCTTTAGAGAAAAAGTCGAAGCCTAGGTTCTAGGGTTAGGGGCTAAAAATCTCAGTAAGAGCAGGAGTCGGGCTGACCTACTTAGGATTTCTCATTATTTATTTTTCTGGGTTGAAATAAGATCTTTAGGTAGATATTAAGCTGCTGCAATGGCTGAAAATGGCCCCCCAAGGATAGCAGGTCCTGATGCCTGGAACCTGTAAATGTTACCTTATGGGGAAAGAGGGATCTTTCAAGAGATGATGAAATTAAGGCCTTAAGGATGAAGAGGTTATCCTAGATTATCCAGGTCGGTCCTAAGTGCAATCACCAGTGTCCTAAGACAGAGGCAGAGGGAGATTAGACACACAGAGGAGGAAACGACATGAAGCTGGAGGCACAGATGGAAATGATGCGGCCACGAGCCAAGGAATGCCAGCAACTGCCAGCAGCTGGGAGAGGCAAGGAATCGATTCTCCCCTAAAGCCTCTGGAGCCTTTTGATTTGGGTCCAGCGATCCTAACTTCAGACTTCTGACCTTCACGACTGTGAGAGAATAACTTTCTGCTGTTTTAAGCTACCCAGTTTGTGGCAATATGTTCCCGCAGCCTTAGAAAACTAATATACCCAGGAAACTGCAGCTAGGGAAGGGTGAAAGTGAATACAGTGACAAGAGGGAGTGCTTTGAGACCTTGGAGAATAATATTCACGCAGGCCTCCGAGCACGGCCACTCCCCTTCCCATCCGAGTCCCAGATGGGGCTCGGAATACATTCCAACACAGGCAAGTAACAGATCTGTTATTCCAAGCCGGGTCTCGCTGACTCCAAAGGCCATTCCACAGTGATGTATGACCGGTCACTTGGACTTTGCAGCCTTAGTTTCCCCCTCTGTAAAATGGGCCTGCTGATCTCTACTTTAAAGAGCATACGTAAGGGGGCCGTGAGATCACCAGCAAAGGCAGGGAGCCCGGGAGACTGTGCTTGGCACAAAGCCTGCGTTGGAAAATGTTCCCCCAAGAGAGGCTGGGCCCCACCAGAGGTCAGGCCAAAGTCTGTCCAGCCTACAGCCGGGGCCGAGCAGTTGTAGGGATGCCCACCCCCGGACACACCTCCTCCACCCCACAGTTCGGCCTGTCTCCTCTGGAGGGACCACACCTGGAGCGGGAGAGCAGTCGGGTCAGCGTGACTTTAAGACAGAGCACTCTGTAAGGTCATCATGAACTGTTTGTCTCCTCCAGGGCAAGGAATTACAATGAAAACACCCACAGCCTTTTAATGGGGATCTAACTAGGGACAAGGGGAGGAGACCCCGAACAGTCTGGAGATGAACAGTAGTATTCTGCCATGCTCTCCCAGAACCCTTTGGGGGCTCTCGTCTCCATTCTGGGGGAGGCTGATGGAATCAGAGGAAAAAGCAGGGGCGTTAGCACCAGACAGAGCACCACAGTGTTTAGATCCTGGCCTTCCTAACTGCGGTCTGCCCCGCCTTGGCTGAGATTCTTTACTTCTCTGAGCCTCAGTTGCTTCATCTGTAAAATGGGCACACGAACGCCCACATCCCAATATGCTCATGAGGACCAAAAGGGCTAGTGCAGGAATAGAGGCTCAGTAAGTGTCAGTCCCCCCGTCCGAGCCTGCCTGCCGCACACCCTGCCACCCGCACTCCAGAAACCCTTGCAGCCGGTTCCAGTGACAAGCGTGGTGTCGGTTGGTAAGAACGGTCATGTCCTGGGCAGGCAGAGCGCTGTCCCGAGAAGAAGGAATTCGGGCCAACAGGCAGGGCTTCTCGACAAGCTTGGGTCCCAAGAGTTACACCCACAGCTCTCTCTGTGGAACTGGGGTGGGAAACGAGTCGGGTGGACCCTTGTAAACCTAGCCTCGGGCAGAGAAGAGATAAACTGCATCTTCTGAAGAAAAAAAGGGCAGTCATTAGAGAAAATCTCCCTTTCTATTTTGGTGTCAACACGTTGGGAAGGCAGGCTCTCTCGGCACAAGAAAACTCGGCTCGCTCTGCTCCTTTATCGCGTTCATCTTTCAGCAAATAATTACTCTCCCTCCAGGCACCCTCATCTGAACCTTCTAATTATACTATTGTTGGGTTTATGTCAACTGAACGATAAATCAAACGTGGAGCAGAATGTCTGATGGAAAAATGTCCTGGGGAGCGAGTTGTGGGAAGCACATGCGTTAGGGACAGTCACGGAATGAGGGCTTGCTCTCTCTTTTCCTAAACTTTGCCTCCGAGCGAGCTTCCCTTTCTCTGCTGATTCTGTTACCTTTGGAACCGTGATCTGGGCCCCGAGTGACCCAAATCCTCCTGCCTCTAAAATGGAGGGAACTAAATGGATCATTTCTTTCCCAGAGGCCTTGAGAGGGTCGGTGGTTCTGGAAGGAGAAGGGCAATGGCCCGGACAATCAGAGCGCATGCAGGACAAACTCATTCCAATGCCTTCTAGAAGAGTCAACTTTGTGCCCGGCCATGGTGGGTAGGTCCCAGTGGAGGACACGCTGGTCTGTCACAGTGCAGCAGGCAAAATGACAGAGGCCTTGGAAGGTGCAGAGGAGAGAGCGACCAGCTCTGCCTGCCACATGGTGCCTCCTCTGGGCTCATTTTGTCTAACGCCAGGTCTCTACCCGGAGCCAAAACCCAGCGTGAAGCAGTTCGATCAGCATTTGCAAATTAGTTCAGTAACTCTGCCCTGGCCCCTGCTGGGTAGCATGCCCTTGCCAGGTGACGGAGGTGGACGTAGGGGGCAGAAACAGCCCTGGCTTCAAGGGATCCCCCGAAGTAGGGGAGAAGGATGTGAAAACAGATCATGAGGGAGGCAGGTGAGTGTAATTTTGTGGGGGTACCTATAGGGTATTGAGCAAGACTAGCGACTGTAGGGGAAGCGTCAGGGGCATCAACGTGACGCGGAGTCCTTTAGCCCCGGAAAACAAGATGACTCGATATGCCAGTAATGGCATCTCCTTTTTAAACCTCTGGTTTATGGCATGATTATTACGGACCAGGCACTGTGCTAACCACTTTTCTATTAGCTCATTTTGTCCTCACAGAAACTCGCGGGGTAATAAAAAAGTCGGAAAATGACTAAACATCATATGTCATCAGGGGAATGCAAATTAAAACAACCAAGGCGAGCTGTTATTTATTGCTGGTGGGAATGCAAAAGACTAGAGCCACTTTGGAAGACAGTTTGGGGGTTTCTTACAATCCCACAGCTACTCTTGGCATACGGCCCGGGAATTGCCCTCCTTAGTATCTACCCGAAGGCGCTGAAAACTCACGTCTACACAAAAATCCACACACGGTGGCTTATAGCAGCTTTATTCATAATCGCCTAAAGTTGGAAGCAAGCAAGATGTCCTTCAGTAGGTGACCGGACAAATAAACTGTGGTGCACCCAGACGCTGGAATATTATTCAACGCCAAGAAGAAATTATGGAAATCCTGGAGCTCTCAAGTTATGGAAAGACACGGAGCCAACTCGAATGCATGTTACGAGGCGAAAGAAGCCCATCTGTGAAAGCTACACACTGTATGATTCCAACGATCTGATCTACCGGAGAAGGCAAAGCTATGGCGATCAGTGGTTGCTGTGGTGTGGGGTGGGTGAGATGAACAGGCAAAGCACGGAGGGCTTTTAGGGCAGTGAAACTACCTTACGGGATACTGAAATGGTGGATACCCATAGAATTTGTCCAAACCCATAGAATGTACACCAGCAAGAGTGAGTCATAATGTAAACTATGGACTCTCAGCGATAATGACGTGTCTGGCAGGTTCATCGATTGTAATGAATGTCCCACTCTGGTGGGGAAAGTCCGTAGTGGGAGAGGTTTGGTGGGGGGCAGCGAGGAGGGGGGGTAGCCAAAGGCTACCTGGGAACTCTGTGCTTCCTGCTTAGTTTTGCTGTGAATCGTAAACTGCTCTAAAAGTGTATTAAAAGAAACAAGGCATTGAAGACACATCCGGTCATGTGTGCTGCGGCTGAATATGACCTGGGCAATGTCTGATGGACTTTGGACTCTCTTGAGTCTCAACGACAGACTTCGGGAGCGGGCGTGTGGTCATCGTCTCCTTACGCCACTGAGCAATTGAGGCTTTCAAAGACTTAGGAAGGACATTGTCCAAGTGTTCACAGGAGGACTAGATCCAATCTTTTGACTCGGACCGATCTGAATCCAGAAGCCAGGTCATTAAACCACTGTGCTAGACTCCTACGCCAAAGTCCAGATACGGCCACCATCTCATTTTTTTTTTTTTAACGTTTATTTATTTTGGGGACAGAGAGAGACAGAGCATGAACGGGGGAGGGTCAGAGAGAGAGGGAGACACAGAATCGGAAGCGGGCTCCAGGCTCTGAGCCATCAGCCCAGAGCCCGACGTGGCCTCGAACCCACGGAGCGCGAGATCGTGACCCGAGCCGAAGTCGGACGCCCGACCGACTGAGCCACCCAGGCGCCCCCACCATCTCATTTTTAGTACAGCCTGTGACTGGTGCATAAAACACTGGCAGAACCACATATTTCGTTCACTCATTCATTCATTCATTCTTTCTTTCTTTCATTGCTTTGGTCAGCAGGGGTTTGGCCCCCCTCTGCA
Source organism: Lynx canadensis (assembly GCF_007474595.2). Taxonomy (NCBI): domain Eukaryota; kingdom Metazoa; phylum Chordata; class Mammalia; order Carnivora; family Felidae; genus Lynx; species Lynx canadensis. The sequence continues at coordinate 175,754,590 of NC_044303.2, forward strand.
GTGGGCCCTCTGCTATAAATTAGCATGTTCATTTCACTGTCCTGAGAAACAGGAAGCTTGAAATACCTGTTCTGCTCTCCATGGCTACGGCCTCGCGGAGAGGATCGGATGTGAAGCCCGTGGATTCTAACCAGTCCGCACGATGATTTACCCCGTATGCATGCTTACGGGGTCGTTTGGCAAAGTCCTCTTAGTGAAATGCATGGTGCCATAGAGCATCAGGAAATTGAAATACATATAACGTATGAAGAAGCGCCTGGCCCAGTTTGCACCCGGTGAACCATTGATTCTAAATGAAGCTGCACATTTGCCCTGAAGGTCTGGTCCCAGGCTGAGCCACGGCAAGTCCTGGGGTGGACGGGGGGGAGACAGCAAGGTAGAGGAAACTCTTCTCCTCTGCCCCCCTAGTAGCTGACTTTGGGATCTGCGTTTGCCAGATAAAAGCTCTAGCCCCCCTTTATTTAGGCTAGTGAGATGCAGCCAGCCGACTGGCCTTATGCCTGTAGTTTGAAGCCAGAGTCATCCGGGAAGACACTTAAATACATAAACAAGGACAAGAAATTGACTTTGAAGCCCGTATTGGGCTCCAATCGGCCTTGCATAGTTACTTACCGTTGCTTGGAGTGTTTTCACCTCTTCCTTTTTCCATTATCATGTCGAATGGGCCGCCCAGTGTGCCGGCCGAGAAGATAGCAGGTCAGGTTTAAAGTTAGCCGCGTAGGAGCCACGACATAGCCCGCTGTCTGGGTTGTATAACCGGGCTGAGAGTAGGGTAGGAAGAAGTCACGGGGTCTGGTCGAACCCGTGCTCTTACTTGCAACTCTAATGATTTCCAGAGGCGGGGGCCGTGGTTGTTCGGCTTTCTTTCCCCAGATTCTCGTGCAGGTTCCTGCAGAGTGGATGTTCAACAGACACCTGAAATAAAACGGAGCTCAGTTCTAGCCTTTAGGGTGTTTGTGGCATGGACCACGTTTGGTCCGTTTCTGCGTTCCCTCGGGGCTTTGCAACCAAGGAGGAGGCCCGGACAGGCTTGCCTAACAGAGGAATGAGTGAATGAATGAATGAGTGAATGAATACTGCTCACCTGGTCTGTAATGGATGTCATGGCCCTCAGGGGCACTGCAGGTGTAAGAACACAAATGAATAGCACGTTGCATTCTAGAGAGCGGATCATTTACGTTGCTAACCTAACTCATCTGCACGAGTGTATCTTTCCTCATAAGAGCGGTGTTCCATTGGAGAGCAGAGAGAGGCAGGAGTAGAGCTGGGACACTGGACACACTTGGGTCCACATCAAGCCTCTCCCGTCCACTGGATCTCGGACTTTGAGGCCACTTTGTTTCCTCCCCTGCAAGGAGGGAATAGTAACAGATATTTCATAGATTCTGTCCAAGGATTAAATAAGACCCTTCTCTGAGTAACACATAAAAGCACGTTTCCTTGCCAATTGCCTTTACTAAGAGGCCCCGGTGGCCTGATCCTGGGCTGTGCTGAGATGCAAAGATGGCCTAACGCGGGCCACTGCCCAGAAGCCCGCTGAGTGGGGAGGGAGACGGGCGTACAGAGGGCGGATTCTTATGCCTGCCGGAAGCAGGGCCGTTTACGGTTAATTCTATGACCCACCAACTACGGCAAGTGCTACTGACTTAAAAGCAACATTTTATGGAAACCGTATGCCTATAGTACATATTCGTATTCTGATATCAGAGAGGATAAAATATGGAAGAAAAAGCTTGCAGCTCTGAGGTTGGGAACTGTCAGAGCACAGGACCTCTGCAAGGGAACTTGCAGGGCAGCTCAGAAATCAGTAGATACAGAAGGGGGCAGTGGGCGGGAAAGGGGACAGCTTGAGTCCAGGCCTGGAAGCGAGAAGTGGCAAAGAAATGCAGCTAGGGGACAGTGGTTGTCGGTACGGGATGTTCTGGGCACCTGTGGTCACAGAGGTGTCAAACCCTCTGGAGAAAGTCAGAAATCCCTGAGTTCAAATCTCAGTCCTGCTGCTTGTTGGTCAGGCACAACTAGCCATTTCACATCCTTTGCGTTCGGTCTTTCTGTGTACGATGGGAATAGAGAGAGTTACTTTTGCTTACGGCAGGGATTACGCGGGAAAAAATGGGCAACTGCGCCCAGGACAGGGTCTGACACAGGAGGTGGGAGCTTTGTGTTAGAATCCTTTCCATTTTGGGGCGCCTGGGTGGCTCAGTCGGTTGAGTGTGCGACTTCGGCTCAGGTCATGATCTCGTTGTCCGTGAGTTCGAGCCCCGCATCGGGCTCTGTGCTGATGGCTCAGAGCCTGGAGCCTGCTTCGGATTCTGTGTCTCCCTCTCTCTCTGCCCCTCCCCTGCTCATGCTCTGTCTCTCTCTCTCAGTCAAAAATAAATAAAACATTAAAAAAAAAAAAAAAGAATCCTTTCCATTTTGACTTCACCTGCCCCCCCCCACCCCCCGCCCCCGGCTGAGTAAGCAGGTATCTTCAAAATCCCAGTGTAGGAGGCTGAGCTTTTGGAGGGAGGTAGCCACCCCAGCAGGAAGTTAGGGGGGGATATTTTGTTATCTATCTATTATCTATCTATCTATCTATCTATCTATCATCTATCAATCTATTATCTATCTATCTATCTATGTATCTTTCTATCCAGCTATCTATCTATTTAGTGCGATCAGGAAAGGGGCAGAGGGAGAGGGAGAGAGAGAATCCCAAGTACGCTCCATGCCCAGCACAGAGTCTGACGCTGGGCTTGATCTCACAACCTTGAGAGCATCACTTGAGCCCAAATCAAGAGTCGGATGCTTAACCACCAGGCGCCCCAAGAGGGGGCATTTTATGGTTCTCCCTAGCTGAACACAAAGACTGGAGTCTGAGGTGAAGGTCAGGAGTAAGAGGGACGCGGGCTCAGGTACCATGGGGTATGGCCTTCAGCACAAGGCAGGGAATGTTCCAGATCCATGGAATAAAGGGCTTGCCATTAGCGTCAATACTTCTATGAGCTCTGTATCTCTCATTTTTAAGACTTATGGTCCTGTCCCTTCCCCCACTCTTTGTCTTCTGGATCCCGGCCCCTTTCCACCCCACCCCGCCTTGCCCAAACCATCAGATATTGCCATCATGTGAACTAGGCAGGCCGCCAGCTGGGCAGCACTTACAAACTCTGGCGCCTATTTAAAGTGTCTGGGAGACTCAACACTCCATCAGGACCTGGGGGCACAGAGTAATTAGCACTCCCTCTTACCTCCTTCTCCTTTATTTTTCTTTTTTTCTTCTCTTTTCTTTCTTCTTTCTCTCTTTTACTTGTTGTTTCTTTCCCCTCTTTTCTTTTTTTTTTCCTTTTCTTTCAGTTTTTCGTTTCTTCTCTTTCCCTTCTCTTTTTCTCTCTCTTCTCCTCCTCCTCCCCTCCCCCCTCCTCCCACCTTCCCCTTCCTTCTTCCCTCTTCTTCCTCCCCCTCCTCTCTCCTCTTCCTCCTGTCTTCTTCTTCTTCTTCTTCTTCTCTTCTTCTCTTCCTCTTCTCTTCTAAAGATTCAGTAGGAATTGGCGTTTTCCTCTGAACTCCCTCCTCCTCACTACCTTGAAAGGACAAACTAATCAAAAGGTTGAGTACACTCAGCCCACGGTAGACTCCTGATATGACAAAAGTGTACTGCAGACAGGATCCATCCAGGGGCCTCTGAGGCCGTGTGCCAGGTTGTATTCCCTGAATGAGCTCTGGGCCGTGGATCTCGCATGGCCGACTAGTTAAGCAGTGATTAACTAGGCTGATTCTCCAACAGCCATGTGTCCACCCAGGTTACAAACTGAGCCTCTTTTTCAGACCCGTATTCATTCCAGCCTATATTATCCTTGGCAAAGGGGAACAGCATCCTACTTGCCTCGCTCGCAACAGCTTACATTCGAGACGCTTCTGGGAGTAGAGTTTCCCGCGTTTCACAAACACTTCTGCGTGTGCAGGGGAGTCAAGTGGAGGAAGAGTGGAGTTATTTGGGAAGCTCAACCCCCTCGGGTCTCTCAAGATGGTGAACGTGATTGACCTAAGAGGGCAGGAAAGACCTAGTCACCATTCAGAAGCTGGATTCGAACATATTTCCCATTTCTCCAATTCCCCTCCCCCTCCTTCTTCTTTTATGATAATCAACTGCCCTAGGGAAGGCAATGTCACAACATCACATTTTTTCAAAGGCTACTCACGGCAGCTCACTTCTGGTGAAACTGGGACACATTTGAGAGTGAAAGGGGATGATATTAGTAATTACGTTGGGACGGGAGGTATAAGCTTGGGGTATGCCTGGAAACCAAGGACACAAGGTCACCCCGCATAGCCGGCATCTTTTCACAGCTGGAATGCGCAGCGGTCTTGCAGGGAGCCGTACCCGCTGTCCCAAAGCTCATCGTGCACTGAAGTCTGTGCGTCATGCTTGGAAGTGAGCCATAGTTAGAACCTCTTTACTCAGAACCTATTTGTTCTTCATTTGCTCCAGTAGCAAATCAGAAAGATGATGAAATGTGCCTGGCCAGGCAGCCAGCCGTGACAAAGGACAGTCTAAGCTTTGCCCCCCAAAACAAAGTCTAGAGAGAACTTCCCATGCTTGGGACAAATGCTGCATTTATTTAGCTCAATAGATTCTTCTATCTACCTATCTATCTGTCTATCTAGATATCTATCTAGAGAAAGTGCACGCAAGCACAAAGTGCACGAGCAGAGGGAGAGAGAATCCTGAGCAGACTCCAGGCTCAGCGTGGAGCCTGACGTGGGGCTCGATCCCACGACCCTGGGATCGGGACCTGAGCTGAAGCCGAGAGTTGGGTGCTCAACCAACTGCGCCACCCAGGAGGCATCCCTGGGTTCTTGAATTTAAAATGATGACTTTCTGGGGCTCCTGGGTGGCTCGGTCGGTTGAGCGTCCGACTTCGGCTCAGGTCACGATCTCACGGTCCGTGAGTTCGAGCCCCACGTCGGGCTCTGGGCTGACGGCTCAGAGCCTGGAGCCTGTTTCCGATTCTGTGTCTCCCTCTCTCTCTGCCCCTCCCCCGTTCATGCTCTGTCTCTCTCTGTCCCAAAAATAAATAAACGTTAAAAAAAATTAAAAAAAAATAAAATAAAATGATGACTTTCTTCATCAAGAAAATGTCAATTTATTCAACAGCCTTTTGCTGATTATCTCATTGGGCTAGCAGTTCAGATGTAAGGATGAGTAAGTCACAGAACCTGTCCTCAAGGAGCTGATAGCCTGGGGCAGAAAACCAGTAAGAATACATAACAATAACGCAGTGAAATAATGTGTAGTAACAGGGGGTGAGCATAGCAATGCTAACAGAGGCACATTTATCCCATCTGGTGCAACTGAGGGCTTCTCGGAGGAGGTGACATCAGACCTGTGCTTTGAGGCATAGTTAGGCATTCCGGCGGCAAAGAAAGGGCAGAAGGGGTCCTTGGGCAGAGTAAGCAGCGAGAGTGAGAAGACAAATTTACTTGGGAAAGACTCGTCATCACCAATGGAAGGCCCTCTGTTCGCAGGATCTGGAACATGAGACGAATTGAGGACACCTTACGGTGTATCTGAAGGTTTAAAAAGCTTATCAGTCAAGCTAGCTGACTATTGAATAAAATATTTCCATCCCAAGTATACAAAATCTGAGCATATTTTATCAGAAATGTAAAGCAAATGGAAAAAATCAAACAAAAAAAATTTTTTTTCTTATATATATTTTTCTGAAAAAAAATTCTTCTAAGATATTCAAAGTACCTATTAAAGGTAAAGGCAAAATATAAATTACAGTTAATGAATGTCAAACACTTGAACAGTAACTATTTATTATTTTATTTTATTTTTATTTTATTTTATTTTATTTTATATTTTATGTTTTAGAGACAGAGAAAGCGTGCAAGGCAAGGGAGGGGGCAGAGGAGAGAGAGAGAATCCCAAGCAGGCTCCGCACTCAGCATGGAGCCTGATGCCGGGCTCGATCCCACGGCCTGGGGATCGTGACGTGAGCTGAATCAAGAGTCAGACACTCAACCGACTGAGCCACCGAGGCAACCCCCCAGAAATTATTTTTTTTTATTTTTTTTAATTTTTTTTTTTTTAATTTTTTTTTCAACGTTTATTTATTTTTGGGACAGAGAGAGACAGAGCATGAATGGGGAGGGGCAGAGAGAGAGGGAGACACAGAATCGGAAGCAGGCTCCAGCTCTGAGCGTCACCACAAGCCCGACCGCGGGCTCGACTCACGGACCGTGAGATCGTGACCTGAGCCGAAGTCCGAATGCTCAACCGACTGAGCCACCCAGTCGCCCCAGAAATTATTTTTAAAGTGGATTAAAAACGTTTACTTAATGGTAAGTTTATCTAATTTGAAAAAGTGGAGTAAAATTCACGTAAACCGAAAGGTGGCCACGTAACCACTACGAAGCGTCCCGTTCAGCGGCATTGAAGCACATTCACGTCGTGTGCAACCATCACCACCGTCCTTCGTCAGAACTCTTCCCGTCTTGTAAAGCAGAACCCTGTCTTCACAAAACTGTAACCCCAGCCCCTGGGAGTCGCATTCTGCTTTCTGTCTCTATGGAGCCTCATGTAAGGCACAGGAGTCACAACAGCACTTGTCCTTCTGTGACTGGCGCTCCGAGGGAGCAGAACGTCAAGGTCCACCTTATTGCTGCACATATCGGAATTTCCTTCCTTAAAAAGCAGGATTTTTACACATTTCAATATGCCCACATTTGAAACATTTTCCAAAACGTTTCCATGTCCATCCAGCTGCTTAAATAGTCAGTAGCAGGGGCGCCTGGGTGGCTCGGTCGGTTGGGCGTCCGACTTCAGCTCAGGTCGTGATCTCGCGGTCCGTGGGGTTCGAGCCCCGCGTGGGGGCCCTGTGCTGACAGCTCAGAGCCTGGAGCCTGTTTCAGATTCTGTGTCTCCCTCTCTCTCTGCCCCTCCCCTTGTCAAGCTCTGTCTCTCTCTGTCTCAAAAATAAATAAACATTAAAAAAAAAAATTAAATAGTCACTAGCATGCTTCAGGCATGGTCCGTCTGGACCCCCACGTGTACAGATTGGACAGCAGGGTCCATTGCTGAAACGCTGGTGTTCCTCAGCCTCTGTGTGCAACAGTGGTAAACTCAGGGTCAGTTTCATGAGTTGGTCTAGAACCCTGCTGGGAAACTGAAGAGAGGTCCTCAAAGGGGAAACCCAGCGTCATTGTTAAACCACCCACGGACGCTCTCTGAGAAGAAGGACTTGTAGTAGGTCAACTTACAAGATATCAAGAAAGCTTAGGGTAATAGAGTTCGTCTTAAACTCACCTTTCAGGAATATCGAGATAAAAGCTTAGGAAGTTCTCTATTAGGGTGTATCGGAAATTACTAACCGCCCGATCTCGCTTCTGTAACTTCGCCTGCTTGCTAAATGGATACTTAGGTTTGCAAAACGCTCCCCCATCCCTTCTACCAAGATCTGGTCTAGGCAAAGACCACATGTAAAAGGTCACGAACGTCACTGGCCCCACGTATCTTAGGTGTCTCACATTGATTGGTCATTTTAAACCCTCTTAGGACAAAGAACTTAAATTGTAGGTTTCCCGCCAACACTAACGTCAGTTGTGTCACAATATAAGTGGCTACCATGAAAGGGCTGTAAATCGTAATTGGTTAACCAATAATGACGTAGTTCGGACTTGCTAAAATCCATATAAGCTCACTGCTACCTTTGTTCGGGGCCGTGCTCTGCACTTTTCTCCTTAAGATCAGGAGATCAGGTTTGGCCCGGCCGTGAAGAAAATCTTGCCTCGCTTCTATTCGGCGTCTGGTGGTTTTTTTCGACAGCACCCTGTTTCGGGACTGAGCTAGTTTCCCTCCCTGGGGCCCTCCACTCTGGCTGAAGCAGCGACGTCGCCGGTGTCCGAAAGGTCCGAGGCACAAATCTTCCCAGCACTTGAACGTGCCCATGCCTGTTTCCTGGACAGGAGACAAAAGATGTGGAGAAGCATCTTCCAGGGGCCTGAATGGTGTCAGCCATGCAGTGGATGTTTAGGGCTGTGGATTGTGTCGTGTGACTGAACCCTTATGTGATATGTAGCTCGTGTACTTTTTTTTGTAATTCTGACGCATCGCATTCTCCGAAGGGCAGGGCCCAGAGCAGGACACAGCCTTCCCTGGGTCTGAGGGCCTTACTGACGGGAAGCAGCAAGTGTTGGCTTGGCCGGATTGACGGGTGAGCCTCCTCGTCTCTGTCAGCCCCTCCAGCCACACCAGAGAAATTTACAGTCTAAGGAAAAGCAATGCGCTTGCCTGAAGATGTGGCTTCAAACGAGGCCCCAGTGTTCCTCGTAGCACATCTCTAGCTGATTCCTGGACACGTGGGGAGAAGGAAGTGTTTTCAGAACAGTCAATCCAGAAGTCAGCCAGGTCCCCTCGCTGTCTGGTTTTCACAGTAAATCTTGTTCTAATTTCTGTCCTTCCAGCACCTGTCAAAGACCGAAGCTCTACCTCGAGGGGCTTACACTTTTCTCTCCTTCTGGGCATCCATTTCCTGGGGCTTTTATCTCTTTGGGTGCTCTCCCCATTCTGGGCTACATCCTTCCCGGCCAAAATGCTCGAACTCCTCAGAGAAACGAAACAAAGCAAAAGGCTCGAACAAACAGGAAGTCTGTACGAGAACGGCATCACCGGAGAAATGGTGAAAAAATTCTGTTTGTCATCACGTGGGTTCCGAGCACAGCCGCTCAAGAGACGAGCGAAAATCAAATACAATTAGGTTTTGTCCGTTATTGGGATTCCTTGAGAGTTGAAGTGAGCATCACAAGGGAACACATAGAACAAATTACCATGAATCTGTCCTCGGGGGATCCTCCAACTCTGTTAATGGACCAGGTGTTAATTTGCTGACTGTCAAGGCCAGAAGGGACAGGAAGCACATCTACTCTCCTGATGGATTGTCAGACTTATTTGGCGATGGAACCCTTCTTTTCAAACAGGCTCATTCAGATGCCTGATATGTTTTGCAGATAAACACAGAAATTCTCCTGCTGAAGCAAGGGTTCGAGACCCCCTCGAGAACATGTGTTCTCATCGAGGCCTATGACCTCACGTTCAGCCCTCAACTCCTCAATGTCCAATAGGACATTCTGTGCGCCACGTTTTGGGGTGAGAGCCCCAGAATTAGAGCAACAACTAAGGAAGGTACCTTTAGCCTCCGCAGGGCAGTCAATCCAGTGACAAAGACCACTTCCCACTTCTTTGACAAGATCGGCAAAGTATTTTTTGGTAAGCTTTATATTTTACTGTTACCTGGAATGGCGCGTTTTCCTTGTTCTGTTTGTTCGGAATTATAGTTAACATACAGCGTTATATTAGTTTCGGGTTTACAACATAGTGACTCACAATCCTATACCCTACAAGGTCTTCTGTAACAAAGCTAGACTAGCCTTTGCCTCAGCTCTTGCAACCCCAAAAGATCCTGGGACAATTTGACTTCTCTTATGACGAAAGTCATAGGACTTTTCATGACACGGTCATTCTCTGAGGGGAAGGAAAACATTTTAGAGTCGGGTCTTGCCATGTGCAGGTAGGAGGAGGTTTGTTCGCAAGGCTGGGCTCACTTCGTCTCACGCCCTGTCACTGAAACACACGGGCAAAAGAGGACCGGAAGAAACAGGTCTATTTTTCCATTCACTTCATCATGCCGTCATTCCGTTGCTATTCCCTGGGTGTCCACTTGGTCCCCTATGCCGGAGGCTCAGTCTGGTGGGGACAGGAAAATAAAATGATGGCAACACAGTGTAATCGCTACTTTGATAGAGACAAGCAAGGTGCCCTGGGAACACTAGAGAGAAGGGCAAATAAATGCCTGGGCGGGAGAGTGGGGAACGCCAAAGAAGATCGTATTTGAATTCAGACGTGGAGATGACGCAAATTTCTGGCTCCTTCCCCGGGAGGTGGGGTCTGCTCGTGCCCACTCAACTTAGATCAGGTCCCCTGTCCTCTGTGGTTTCTAAAGAGGCCGCGTTCTGGGCAACAGGACATCTTGCACCATTAGGAGAACCCTTGAGGTCGATTACCTGACAATGCCTTATACGTTAGTCACACTGCCCCCAGGGCTGGCCATTGACAAGCTTCCTGGCCGGTGACGTGGGTCAGAGTGTGCTGATCCTGCACTGGACAGAGGAGGTTGGGGAGGAGGAAGGCGGGGGTGTCAGAGGGTCTCGAATGTGACTCTTGCCAGAACACGTGGGTGGGGGCTTGGTTCAGGTCTGGGTGGGAGCCAGTAGGACCACAGGCTGGGAGGCGCCCTGACCAGGCTCAGCGCCTCCTGTTTGCTGAGCGACCCCGGGCAAATCTCTGCACCTCGTGGAGCCTCTCTCACCCCCTCCCCCACACCTATCTCTTCCCCTCAATCTTAGTTAAAAAAAAAAATCCTTTTGTTCCTAGTGAAATAATTACTATCTTCTAAATTTTATGAAGCACAGATTTTTATACTTCATGGTGAAAATAAGATAACCAGAGTCCAGCCCGTAAATGAAGACTCTTGACGATGTCGTGACCATGGGGACATGTACAGCTGCCGCTGGGACTCTCCTCCTTTCTTTTGAAGACCTTTCGGGATGCGGTGCAGCCTCAGAAAACGCAAAGGTAAATCCAACCCTTATTCCTCAGAGGAGCAGACTGGAGCCCAGAGAGCTGGAAGCAAAGCCAGGGCTTGGGTTTAAATCCCCCAAGCCCGGCCCCGTAATCTTGGCTCTACAATTCAGTCTTCCTCCCTCCTCGTCTCTCCAGTCTGCCTACTGGCAACAAGTTTCCTGCAGAAGGGTCTGCGGAAAGGGAGCCCAAATCTACTGCATCGTCCAATTAAATGCTCCATTTTAAAGATGACAAATACCGTAAAAGTTTGAACTTTTCCAGCTCTGAACATTTCCACCACATAATTTAATCAGATTCGGAAGGATGGCGGTTGGTTGATGAAAGCAGTTCTCTAAACATTGCCAGATGCAAGGAGGGAGGCATCTACTGCCTCAACTGCCCTGTTCTCTCCTCTCCTTGGGGCAAGGACAGCCTGACCACGTCTAGTGCAGGCCCCCCATTCACCTTTCACTTAACTGCCCCCAGCGCAGGTGGAACCCTGACCCAGGGACCAATCAGAATCTGTCCTGGGAGATTTTTCTTCCCCCCCAAACTCCAGAAACTAGTATCTTGGTGCTGTACTTTCAGGAAAGCATGCCAAATTGTTCGCCATTATCCATGTGGTGACTGCCTTTTGAACCTTCACTGGGTTTTTTTCAATGTTTTTGCCTTCCTGGGTCTCCGTATAGTAAAACCCTAGTCCCAGAATCTGGACTTGGGCTTTTTCCTTTTTTTCTGAGTGGCTAGCAATCTCACATGCAGTTAGGCTCATCGTTTTCGTTTGTGTGCGATTGTAGGGTATTATTTCATCTTTTCTGATGTAGTTTTGTGTTTGCGAGTAAAGCGTCAACATGGGTTATTAAAAGGTTCACTCAGTTTCCCTTTTCCATCCCTTCACTTTACTGGTCACACCCACCTCTTAGAGTCAAACAGCTGGGTGTTTTGTTTTGTTTTTAATTTTAGTTTCTGGCTCGTCTTCTCTTGTCTCTCTTTAATTTTTTTTTTTTAAATGTTTATTCATTTTTGAGAGTCAGAGAGGCACAGACTGCCAGCAGGGGAGGGGCAGAGAGAGAGCAAGACCCAGAACCCGAAGCAGGCTCCAGGCTCCGAGCTGTCGGCACAGAGCCCGACTCGGGGCTCGAACTCACGAACCGGAAGATCATGACCTGAGCTGAAGTCGGACGCTTAACGGACTAGCCACGCAGGTGCCCCTTGTGTCTCTTTTTCAAAAATAAGCCTATGAGTGTTTTTGTTGAGCAATATATCCCACAAGTCCCTACATATCAGATTATAGAGGTTTTCCCCATAAATTGTGCACTGTGTACCTACACAATGTTTACTGACCCGGTTACTTCTGGTTGGACATTGAAATGCTTCCCTGCTTCGCTCTCAATAATACCGCAGCGAATAACTTGTGGGTTTGCTTTTTTGTATTGTTGATGGCTCCTGGGAGATTTTGAAGGAGTACCAAGAGGAACATTTTTAGGAAAATGTAAGCCTGAAGCTGTAGGGAACTCTGAGCCGTCCCTTGGTTGAGAAAGCTGGTCTGCAGGGAGAAATGATGCCATCTGCCCTCAGAGAGAGGCTCAGAGTTCTGGAGACATTAAAGTCTCTAGTTTTTCAGTTTAATTTAATTTTTTTTATTTTGAGGGAGAGCCAGCACAAGAGGGGGAGGGGGCAGAGGGAGAGAGAGAGAGAAAGAATCCCAAGCAGGCTCTATGCCAGGTTTGATCCAATGACCCTGGGACTGTGACCTGAGACGAAATCGAGAGCTGGACGTTCAGCTGACTGAGCCACCCAGGCACCCCTAAAGTCTCTGGTTTGATTTGCTTATTTTATTTTAATTTACTTTTTCAAAGACTTGATTGGTTTTGAGCAGTTTTCCGTTCGCAGGAAAATTGAAAGGAAGGTACGGAGAGTTCCCGTTCACCCCTCCCTTACACAAGCTTAGCTTCCTCTGCCACCAGCACCCCCACCCGTGTCTCGCACTTGTCACAACCAAAGAACTCACACTGATACGTCGTAATTACTTACAGCCCAGAGTTCACATTCCTGTTGGCTCTTGCCGTTGTATGTTCTGTGGGTTCCAGGATTAGGATGTAGACACAACTTGTGGGGGGCCACCACTTGACCCCCCTACTCTCACATCTCTAGGAGTTAGTAGATCAAGCACCAAATCCAGGCACCCACGACCAGAGCCCTTTCTAAGGAATCACCACGGATCCCAACAGGAAGAGGGCCTTGGAGTCATAGGACGGGGGTTACCCAGACCCCTTTTCATAATCTTCTCTCTTAATTTACTGCCGGTGGAACGGGGGCCCCGATACCGTAAATGATTTGCACTGAATCTCGTGGTCCATTCTTTGCCAGAATCATCTATAATCTTGGCATGCCATCTGAAAAAAATCAAGCTCACTTCTAGAAGCTTCTGAGCTGTCTTTCTTCAGGGGAGGGGGAGGGGAGAGGAAGGTGACCTGGAGCCAGCTTATTAACTCATTCTAGAGGCTTCCAGGATTTTTATCACTATTATTTATTATTGGCAGAGGGAGAAGGGTTCCTTTGCAAAGGATCATAGCAGTCCACGTTGCAAAGCAGCTGGCTCTACACTTGATGGATGGTTGATTACACTTTATTAAAAGCCATTACAATTTCCAGCATTTGTCATACAAAACTATCTTCTAACAAATACCAGCTTGTTAGAGCCTGGCTGTTGGGAACTGAATCGGTCTTGTTTTGCTCCTACCTCGTCAACTCCAACCCTAGCACCCAATCAAACTTTGACAATCAAAACCCCTTACAAGTTTCCTAATAGATTCGAAACAGGTGGGGACAGCACGGTCTATTGCAGTAGCACCCAGAAAACATGAAATATATCAAAACCCACTCCCATCGTGCCTACTTGCTTCCCTTTTAGAAAACCAGACAAAAAGCAGAGCTAAATGGACCATCTCTTTCTGTGCAAGCCATTACCAGCTAAACGTTTAAAAAAAAAAAAAAAAAAAAAAAAGAAGGAAAAGAAAAAAGAAACAGAAAGAAAGAAACCCAGAGCAGCCCCTGTTGAGCTCGCATAATAATGAAAAGCAGTCTGGTTGCAGTGTTGGTGGTGATACAGGGCCTGGTGTGGAAATCTTGATCAAAGCCTCTTGGCATGTGAAGTCATCAGTAATTCGACAGCCTATTTGGGTGAAAAGAGCTCCTTTCTGGCTGTCCCCCTTCAGGCCCACCCCGGAGAGGGGCACGACTCAAGCAAACGAGGCCGCTGGCAAATCGAGACACCTCTTTGCAAGACCGTGATTCGGAACTCGAGTCAGGGCGGCCGCCGGAGGGCGCGATCGGGTTTCACTGGCCTGTCATCTGTTCTGGCCAGGCCTGAGCATCCTTCACAGAGCCCCGGGGCGGTGGCCTTTGACCCAGATAAAACTGCAAAGCAGCTCTCGCAGGGAGCCACTGCCCATCCAGGAAAGGGGAGGGGACGGCTTCAGGAATGGGAGAGTCCGATGGCAAGGGGTCAGTCTAGCTAATGACCATTTCATAAAACATTTTCTGCTAGCCACCTGTGTCAGACCCGGGCTGGTTCTTGGGGCCATGAGGATGCATATTCACACCCCCTGCCCTTAAAAAGTTCATAATCTAGTTGAAAAGATAGACTATGAAAGTCCTATTACAATTCAGCATAGTAAGTACTGTGAAAGGGAAGGCCACGGGCTATGAAGGGCTCCGGGAGGGCTCCGACCCCAGTGCCGGGAAGGCAGAGAAAACGGCCCAGGGGAAGTGACAACATCCAAGCGGAAACACATTTGGGGAGGGACCGTGAAACACATACTCTTCCCAAACGGAGTCTCCAAAATGGTCATTTTATCATGCTTTATTGACAAAATTATTATTCATACCATAATGACAAGATACTAGCGGAAGAATTGTCTAATATGTGAACTGGTCTGTCAGTGGTCAGACTGTGATATGCACAGGAAAAAAAATTGATAGAAGGGTAAAACGTTAGTTTTGTTTACTTTTGTACCTATCGATGGTACAGCCATATGTCCTCCAGGTCCGTCCCCAGAAATGGATCTTCTGAATTCGGAATCTGGTTATGCTTTTGTTTCCAAAATGAGAAGGTCAGGAGGTAGAGAGGGGTGGAGGGAGGGAGCAAGAGAGGAGAGGACGGATTAAGCTGAGGGACCAGTGTGTGCAAAGGCACTGGGGCGGAAGGTACAGGACAGGCTTGAGGAATCCTTAACACATCAGTTTGACTGGAATACAAATTTTGTTTAAGGGAGTTCTGAGAAAAAGCATTCGAAAGAGATTGGCACCCTTGTAGAGGTCCTTTGGTATCTAACCAGAGAATTTGGGTTGGGTTTTCTTCAGCAAGAAATGAAAAACCCAGCTTTTGAGCAAGGTGGTAATGGACTCCAAGTTGTGCTTTATGAACTCAACAGTGAATTCAACCTGGTTCTAGGTTTGGGGAGGGACACGAAGTTTGAATACATGGTCATATCCCTGGAGGAGATAAAAATGGGGGCTGGGAGACCCGAGGCATATACACAGCAACGTCTAGAGAGTGATTACAAGTTCACATGAACAAGTGTGTCCAGGGCCTTGTCTTGTACTAACAGTTGGTCCCAAGGGTCCAAGTCACTTTGCCTTCCTGAGCTTCTGTTCCCAGATCTTTGAAATAGGCATTACAATCATCGTAGGCAATAAATGGGCTAAGCCATGTGAGGGTACCTGACAGCACTTTCTGAATGACAGATTCAGGGAAAATGGAGCTTCTGTGTTAGAAAGAAAGTTTCTCATCTTTGACGGATAAAAGAATCATTTTCCAGGTGTAGTAGCATAGGTCTCATTTTACATAGAGTTTTATATAAGGTTTTAGATAGCCCCTTTTATCCCCCTCCAAATTTAAGACGCTAGGATAAAATATGAGAAATCCCATGTAAAATGAAAGACCGTGGGGAAGGGGGTGAGGGAATGTGGCCCTCTTTGGCCCAGAGAACGGGGCTCTGATTCAGCTCAACGTTCTTACCTTCCAGGCACCCTTGTAATCTGTAACTAGAAAACATCCAAATCCGAATGTGAACCATCTGGGAAGAAAGCCTCATCTAGAACACCCAAACCTACTGTCTTCAGAGACCGATCTCTGTTTATTCCCTGACTGGACCAGAAGGAAGCAACTCCTGAGATGGAAAAACGCAAACAAAAACGTTTGCGCAGCTCATTGTTGGCATAGTCTGTGTAACTTTGTATATGTTAATGTCAGTGTTATTGTTCAGAGGCGTCCACCCGAGAAGTTTTGGGATCGCCCTGAGGACCAACGACATCACAGCCAATTACATCTGTAGGCGTTTACTAGAGGACAACTTTATTTTAGACACCATGCTCGGGCCTGGGGAGATGGAATTGGAGGGTCCAAAATTGAGTAATTACATCTTTGCCTTAAAGAAATTTACCACCCGATGGAGGAAGAAGGTGGAACTATGAATGTAGACCAGTGATCTTAATGCAAGGCAGAATGTTAAGAAAAGAACTGAAATTCTATCAATTGTATTTTATTTTATTTGTGTGATGTGTGCTAAGCCTAATTTCAGATCCCAAATCAGAACACATAAATGATAGCTACGCTCACTCTGATTGGGAGAGGCCGAGTAAATACCAAATTATTGTTGAAATTTCTAAGGACATCTGTTAGGGTGATGGGTACAATTGGACCAACTATTTTAAATTGACACAGTCTCATAGATTTATTAAAAGTAAAATGGAGGTATGTAAGGCAGATGTTGAAAAGTTATACAACAAAAATTTTCTTCTGGAAGACCATTGCATTCATTTGGAAGAAATAACTTGATCTTGTTTAGGGTAGAAAGTGAGACTCTAGGGGAATATCCGAGTAACAAATGCGAAGTCCCTGGGTGGACGCTAAGGAGGAAAGAAAATAGAGAGCTAATTGGGTGTGGTCCATGATATAAGGCAAAGAAAGAGACCTCCCCATGGGGAATGGAAGTTTGAGGAAGAGGGACCCTGGAGAAGTGGGGATGACTAATGACCGAGGGTGAACATTTTTCCTTGTCAGAATCCCCCAGGGAATTCTACAGGAATGGGGGAAATGCTTGATGTTCAATGCTTTGCCATGGAAACTGGCTAAGGCGTGCCCAGAGTGACATAGGGGGAGGGCATAACCCCTGGAAATCTGCACGGTTCAGAAAGACACGATGCTGAGCGTTTGACCTGTTTGGATCTCAAGAGCTGGAACGAGCAGCTGGCATCTGAACTACAAGTATAAACCTGCGTGATGCGAACATTAGAACAAGGGGGAAACTGAGTCCAGCTGAGAAATAGGACTCCCTTTTCAGAGGAGGCAAAAAACAAACACCAGTGGTTCAAATTCACCCTGAGGAGTCCTCACTTTGGGTAGGATACAGTAGGCTTACCACTCCCATGATTCCTGAGCTCTAACTGAAAATCTTTGCATTTGAGTGTCCCAGGAGCAGAATTGTTATTTAAGTCCATGACTTTTTTTTTCTTAATGTTTCATTTATTTATTTTTATTTTTTTTTTTAAATTTTTTTTTTCAACGTTTATTTATTCTTGGGACAGAGAGAGACAGAGCATGAACGGGGGAGGGGCAGAGAGAGAGGGAGACACAGAATCGGAAACAGGCTCCAGGCTCCGAGCCATCAGCCCAGAGCCTGATGCGGGGCTCGAACTCACGGACCTCGAGATCGTGACCTGGCTGAAGTCGGACACCTAACCGACTGCGCCACCCAGGCGCCCCATGTTTCATTTATTTTTGAGAGAGAGAGAGAGAGAGAGAGAGAGAATGAGTGGGGGAGGGGCAGAGAGAGAGGGAGACACAAAATCTGAAGCAGGCTCCAGGCTCTGAGCTGTCAACACAGAGCCTGACCTGGGGCTCGAACTTGTGAATCGCCAAGATCATGACCTGAGTCAAAGTTGACACTCAACCAACTGAACCATCCAGGCACCCCTTAAGTCCATGACCTTTTAAAGCATACGTACCTTTAAATGCAGTCATGCTAACCCTTAGACTTTAGTTTAAGGAAACGACTAAGAATGCTCAAAACCTCAGCCGTATGGCTGTTCATCACTGCACTCTTTGCAAAAACAAAACTCTTAGAAACAATCTGGACGACCAACACTGGAGAATGGTTAAGCAAATTATGACACATGCAAAAAATAAAATACTGTGTAGCCATTGAAAACCGTAACGTAGGGCTATATGTCTTAACATGGGATGATGCCCACAATATAATATTGCAGACAAAATAAGCAAAAAACTAAAGGCTTGGTCACATTTGCACAAAAAAGTGGAGTGTCTACACTTTATCCCACATGGACAGAGGCTGAGAAGGATATATCACCAAGTAAACAGTGATCACTTCGGGCTGGTGGGGTTAGGGCGGTTTTTTTCAATAGTTCTTCAGCATTTCACACAACACCTACATGGTTTTTACAACGTATATATGAAAAATCATATACATTCATAAAGCAACGTCTACATCAGCACCAAAAATCAAAAGGAGAGCTTATGTGTTGTATAATACTATTTTTTTGTTAGATATTTAAGAGTATGTATTTGTATACGTAGAAAGAGGTCGGGAATAAAGCTCACGAGGAGTCAGGAGTTGTCACCTTGGCGTGGGTGGGATTGTGGCTCATCCATAATTTATTATTTTGGCCTAACTGTATTTTGAAAACGGTTCACAGCGGAGGAGTGTTGGTTATACGATGGCAGAGTTGGGGTGACCTGCCAACGGGGTGATTGTCCTCCATGGCTCATGTGGATGAGCCACTCTTTTCTCAGACCTTCTACCTCTAAGACCCTCAGAAGCAAAAGGATGACATTGAAAAGCTACCACGTCCAGATTCAAGCACAAGGGGCATAACGTGTATTTTGAGGGAGACGGCATGCGTGGCCAGCCTGCCTCTGCTGTTTTCTGGTTCTGTGACTCAGGGCGAGTTTCTTAACCTCTCTGTCCCTCAGTTTTCTCATCTATAAAATGGGCATGCTAACAGTTGCCACCGCAGAGCTCTGCGAGACTCAGGGAAGACTCAGCCAGCTCCGGGCTGTATCCTCCCACTTCACCTAAGAGGCTGCAAGGGCTCAAAGAGGTGAAGCTACTTGTCCAAGGTCACCCAGCCACAGATAACAGCTGCGATTCCAAATGACTCCTCGCGCAGTGCCCCCACCCTCCTCAGAAACGAGAGGCCCACCAGTCGTTTTTGGCCAGATATTTATCATGAAAACCGGATTCCGCTGAGGCCAGCAGAACATAGTGGCGAAGCCTCTCTCTCAGCGGCATTTAGCTCAAGGTATATATTTGGTCTCCGATGCATCATGTTCCTCCAGCCCGGTCCCCTCTCATTTTCTCTGTTTGGTTTCCTCCGGGAGGCCGAACAAGAGGCCTTAAACTTGGTGTGAAGATGGCCGAAATGAAAGGAGGAGGAAAACAAAACAAGACAGGAGACGCTGTTTGCGGGGAGGTGTATGTCATGAGATGTCTGGTCCCGGCGTGGAGCAAACGCGTCTCTCCAGCTCTCCCCGGACACTGGGCAAGCCCTCATTCACCCTTGGGGATGCATCTCCCCCGGGGGGAGAGGAGGAGCTTGAGGGAGGACAAAGGATGGGCTGTATTTTCACTCCAATTTTCTGGACTGAAATCTAGAAATGAGTGAGAACTGGCTCCAGTGGACCCAGAGAGAGGGGATGCACTTGAACCCACCCCCACAGTGCGCGTGTCGGCATTTGAAGCTTAGCCCCGGGTCATGTCAGAGGGTGAAGCTCTTCGGGGTGGGGGGTAGTGATGGGGGAATGGAGAGAACACAGCCCCTGGAGACGCAGCGGGCTGGTCACAAACCCAGACTCCGCCTCCCCGCCCTTGGGCCCTTTGCCAGTCGTGGTTAGAGCCTGGAGTCTGGAATGATACCAGGGCTGGAATCCTTGTTCCACCACTTAGCAGCTAAGATCTGTCTAAGCTTCAGAGCCTTCATCTGTAAAATGAGGGCAATAATCATAGCACCTACTCACCGAGTTGCAGCAACTCAGGAATGGGTTAATGCATGCAAAACTATTTCACGGTCCTAGACACTCCAAAATAATCATGGTTACCATTATTCACTTAACTTCTCTGCGGCTCATTTTCCTTATCTCTGAAATGGTGTTAATAATGCCTGCCCCTCCGAGTTGTCCTAAGGCTTGGATGAGCCAGTAACTGCCTAGATGCTTTGTAAACACAAAATTTCTCTTCTGTTGACCAGGCTTATCTCCAGAACATCTCCCCCAGCTGTGGTGGTAGTCTGGGACTAGCCCCATGAAAGCCCCTGGCACACAGTAGGTATTTAATTAAAAAGGCAACAGCAAGTTCTTGGCTGTGTCTCTTCGGGCCAGATAAACGGCAGAGCTCTGAATAGCTTTCTATAAACGGCAAACCGGTTATTTCATGCAGAACAAATAAGCAAATGTCTCTGATTGTTTCCTCAGCAACAGCACTGAGGGCCCGAAATTATCCAGAGAATCGTCCTGGATGGCCGTTGCCCTGGGTTTGTGTTGCCCGAGACTAAACCCACATCTACCTGGCGCAGGAAGAAAGGGCCATCCTGGGGGCAGGTCTCCAGGCAGCCGTGAGGGAGCAAGGGGCACCATGCACTCTCCAGAAGCAGCTGGCGGCCAGCTGGGAGCTTGATGGAGGCTTGGGCTGTGGGGACACCACCTGGGGTGACTGCTCTTTCAAAAGGGACCGTAAGAGAATCCTGACCATGTCGATCTCCTGCGCCCTCCGGCTCTGGAGGTGGGGGGAAAGCCACTTCTGGTCACACCTGCACCGCAGCAGGTAAATCCCTTCCAGGGGCCTGACCCGCTCTCCCTGTGCACCAAGGGCACAGGGGTAGGGACAGAATGGAGTGGGGGAGTGCCTTTGCCTGAGGGAACTAACAAACATCATCTCCTGTCATTCCTCGGCACCCATCACGGCTCTGCCATAATAGAAAACACTGGTAACAAAATAACTTTTATTGTTGGCCAAGGCACCGAGCACTTTACAATCCAAAGTCCCCTAGTCCCCGTAGTCCCCCCCAGTCACCCCCAGATGACGATATGGCTGAGTGAGCTCTATTTTATAGATGAGGAGAAACAAGCCCCGAGCGACACCCTTGCCCCACTCCAGTGCTTAGGTTCCAACCCCGTGATCAAGGTGACTTTTCTGAACATGAATTCAAGGCTCTGCGCACTCTTCCAACCTGATTTGTGTTGTCACGAAGCTGTGTCTGCAGAACAACTGGCCGTTCCCACAAGTGCCCGGCTGGGCTCTCTCCCGCTCCGTGTGTTAGCTTTCCCTGTCCGGACCCACCCCCCGGCCCGTGCTCCCCGTCCCCTCCCCGTGCTCCCCGTCCCCTCCCCTGGGTGCCAACTTGCTTTTCAAAAAGTTAGCACCTCCTGGGGCCCTGGCACTTCATCTACAAAACAACCCCTGTGACTAGGCCTGGCATACTGATTTTAAGGCACAGGACACTGAGGCACAGAATGACAAAACAACGGGCAACAAGGTCACAGAAGTTGTACTTGTAGGCGGATGTCTTCTCTACCCCACAGTGTTCTCCTGAGTTCGGGATCTCCTTCTCTGAGAAGCTCTCCTTGCTTCTGTTGGATTAGGCACAGGAATGTGCCGGAGCCTGCCCTTACCGGCTTGGGAGAGCCAATTATTAAATCGTCAGGAATTTTGCAAGCCGGTTGTTAAACACAGCAATTATTAAGGATTAAATTATAAGCACTTTATAATTAAATAAATTATATTAAAAACAAAGGTCATAAATAGTCAAAACTCATCACTTCCTAATTATTTTATTACATTTTACTATTATCTATGCTCTTAAGGTTATTTCCACCCGTCGCATCTGTGTGGTGGAAGTTCGACATAATGGTGCCCTACTGGGCATCCCTCAGTGATGTCATGCAGATAGCTTTGAAATCAGCATGGCTGGAGTATTTACACCAGGGAAATTGGCAACGCTACCAATCAGGGCTTGGTTTATCGTGTTGATTGCCTAGACTGAAGAAAGTGATGGAGAAAATACGAGTAATGCAGCTTTCAACTTACAAGCGTAGCACGTCTGGAGACTTACGTCGCGAATAGCCCCCCAAATTGAAGAAAGGTCTGCCAGGATTTGAGAACTAGCAACCAACTTAGCAGAGAAAATGCTGGCATGGTGGAGGAACACATAGGGTTCCAACGTGATCTTTGTTGTTTTGCTTCATCCTATTTGTTAATGTCAATGAAAATAGAACTACACTTCAAGAATCCATTGTTAAACACCGAGCAACATTTGGCGGGCGGGGTGCGCCCTCAGTGCTTCCAGAGCCACCTGGCTTTCTCTCCATAGTAACCCTTGCCTCGGGGCTCTGAACTTTCCACCCGTGTCTCCTTCTTCCTTGCTCTTCTTGGGAGCGGGGGTTGAGTCTTTTCCTTTTCCTTTTCCTTTTCAGCTCTTGGCATAGGCACTCAATAATTGCCGAATAAATGAATGCATGCCTGTGTGACGGAACGAATAAAGAATTAGCCCTATCCCCGGCCAATCCCCCCTCAGGAAAAACTGTCTTAAGGTACTCATGCATGCATTATGGTGTTCCTATACGTATCCTACATTGCTGAGTACCTACTATGTGCCAGTTGTGTTGATAGTAACTCCCACTGTGACGACAAACACTAAAAGTGGAAACGCTGAAAAATTTCCAAACTCGGGGACTTGTCTGTCTCGTGTTCAAAACAGCCTCCGCTTTCATTTAGCACTTCAAGGAAAGCAAAGATCATCAACTTCATCACCTTCCCTCACCCGCCAGGACCCCAGATGAGTCTCAGGAAAAGCGGAGAGGACCCTTGTGCAGTGACATCGTCATGCCCGTCGCTGAGGAGCTAGAGGCACGGAACCCCGCCGTTGTGTTCCGATGCCCCACCAATGTCTTCGAAAACAACCGTCCCCAAGGACAAGAGGGAGGTGATTTTCCTACGATGGAAGAGCTGGTTTCTCTTGTCCAAACCATCGCTGTGTACCTAGGAGTGTCGCCTTGTGTCTGCAGGGCAGCCAGAAGAAAGAACAGCTCAAAAGAACTTACAACACGAGACTCAGAGATCAGAAGGCACTACCGATTTCCCTTTCGACAGTAGGCCCGTGGGAAACCCCTCACGTCTGTCTTCCCCTTACTGGTTTCACGGGACTCAAACTTCAAGACCATGTTAGCGGATAACAATGTACCGCGTATCCCATTGTAGCGTTAATACAAAGATAGGTGGTCTTCAACTTACAAAGCAAATAATTAGTCACCAAATGAATAAGAGAAAAGAACAGTCATTAGCACGACAGTCACCTGTCAAACGTGGTTGTGTTTCTACCCCGGGAGGGTGGGCACTTTCCTGTGGCCAAGCGGGCGTGATATTGTTCCCAGCAGCCTTGAGACCTCCCCCAGTATATGTCTTTTTTTCCTTAAAAGAAGAGACGAGGAGGAGGAAAAAATCAGTTGCTTTGACTTGAAAGTCAGTGCTAAAGGAGGCATTAGAAAAGCCTTTCTTGTGGCTCAGAGCCCTGATTACCACAATTAAAGCCCAAGGTGTGGTGCTATTTGCTCAGCATGCTCTGACACATGAAAGCAAATGATTCAGGCAAGGAAAATAATTATACATTAATTTGTGTTTGGCAACTGTGTTTTATTCCTTTGGCCCACAAAGCGAAGATAAAAGGTGATATTATGAAAGTGTTTCTCTGCCTTCAGTGGGGTTGCCATGGGCTGCGTTTGGAGACAGGCGTCTTTGGTCGGGCATTTTCCTGGCATTGCGGTGGTGCCTTTTGTGCTCCGTTGCTGTGTGGGCCAGGAGGAGTGGAGGAAAGGTACAATGTTGGTTGCTTACTGCCCTGAGCTTTTTGTTTGCAGGTTTCCTGCAGACGTGGCGGGTGGAAAGGAAAAGGGGACCCTCTGTAGGGAGAGAGCTCCAGTCCCCATCCTGGGGGCAGTCACCCCATATCGTGGTATTGCATTGGGCATAAAGGGACAGACGAGGAAGGCCCACCCACCCAGCCATGTATGGAGGCTGGTGGGGAGGGGGTGGGGGAGGGTGAGGTGGGTGTTTCTGAGTAAGGCTCACAGGCAGGCAGCTGTCCCAGGAAGAAATGCAGCCCGGACTCTAAAAAGGAAGTAAGAACATCTGAATTCTTTTAAAAAGGAAATCTCTCAGTTTTGGAACATTGGCTTGATTTCAATGAAAATAAAGCACGTCTTCAGGCTGCCGCTGGCCTTGTGGCCACCCGTTTGAGCCTCTGACATATAGCACGGGGGATGAAACACTAGCTTCTGGAGTCAGAAGATCTGGGTTCTGAGCTCAGCTCCATCCCTTACCAGCTGGTTGACTGTGGACAAGCTGTTTCATCTCTCTGGGTCTCAACGTCCTGTTTGTAAAAAGGAGACGGTAACAATTGTACCTCCCTCCGAGAGTTACCGTGGGGATGAAATGAGATGATGCGGGCGTAAGGCAAGTTCTTTCAGTCTTTGGCAGACAGTAAGCACTAAATAAATGTCAGTGATTACAACGATTTATAAATGAGCCATAGGAGGGCGATTAAATATCATTGTCCCTGACTTGCTGCGGTCAAATAGGATGTCTGGAATTCAGTAGCTACGCTACAGATAATCAGATATTGCTGGATGGATGGATGAAGGAATGAATGAATGAATGAAGATGCCAGCTACAGGCCAGAATGAGCAATTAATGCACCATCTTCTTCTGGCAATGTCCCCTGTAGTGTTTGAGCTCATTGCTAGTCTCTTTGGACTTCCACTTTTCATTGTTAAATGGACGGGATGTCCCCTTCTCTAGCCAGCTCTCAAGGCTGCTTTCCTGTCTCCTGACAGGACCTCTTGGGGACTCTGAGCCAAGGTAGGGCTGACCAGCAGGGACTTAGCACTCGACCCGGGAAGGGAGGCAATCTTACCCTGGGGATTGTTCATAACTGAACTGAAGGAGGACTGGCCCCTCCATCGCCCCGCCCCACATCACCGTCTACACCTCTCTCTTCTGCTCTTTGCCCCAGCAGGCTGACGCGGAACACACGCTCCCTTGCCCTTTGCCTTGCGGTATGATTTCGTCATGGGGAGCCTGGCTGGAGAAGGTTACAGCATTGATTCTCCATACTCCTGCCCCATTTTGCAGAAGGGGGCCCTTTCTACATAACTCTATTCCCAGGTTCCAGGAACTTCTGCCTCCCCTTATCCTTTTGGGTCTAGGGCACTAGCCACCCCAGGTACTGCACTTCACCCTGCCCACAACTTTGAT
The DNA here is from genome assembly GCF_007474595.2 of Lynx canadensis. Lineage (NCBI taxonomy): Eukaryota > Metazoa > Chordata > Mammalia > Carnivora > Felidae > Lynx > Lynx canadensis. The sequence continues at coordinate 175,779,523 of NC_044303.2, forward strand.
TCCGATTGACCCTCAGGGTCCTCAGATGAGGGTACCAGCTGTTTCCTGCGGGGACCCCGAGGGCTGTAACAGGAAATGCTCCTTACCTTCCGATCTGTGAAAATGCACTCTCAGATGAATGAGGCCTCGGAGGAGTGCCCCGTCAGAGAACCCAGGGTTGGGGGTCAGACGGGCTGCAGCTCAAATCCCTGTGAGCCGCTTACTGGCTCTGTGAACTTGGACAAGTCCTGTCGTGACTCCGACCTACTTCCCCTGGTGGGGCGAAGATCTGTGGGGGCGAGATTCCCCCCAGTATCTTCCAGTGCACTGGTGGGGTTGAGCTGGGCTGTCTGGGCTGCTCTACACCATCTGCTGGCCATGGCTGCTCGGGGAGGCTTTTCTTTCTTTTTTTTTTTTTTTTTTAATTTTTTTAAACGTTTATTTATTTTTGAGACAGAGAGAGACAGAGCATGAACGGGGAGGGGCAGAGAGAGAGGGAGGCACAGAGGCTCCAGGCTGTGAGCCATCAGCCCAGAGCCCGACGCAGGGCTCGAACTCACGGACCGTGAGATCGTGACCTGAGCCGAAGTCGGATGCTCAACCGACTGAGTCACCCAGGCGCCCCACGGGAGGCTTTTCTATGCCTTCTGCTACCTCTTTATTCTTTCAGCTCTTTTTCCCTACTTATAGGCAAGATTTTATTTTAGTTTATCTTTATTTTATCTTACCTTATTTTATTTATCTTACTTTATTTTATTTTATTTTATCTTTATTCTATTATTACCTATATTTTATCTCACATTTTATTTTATCTTTATTTTATTTTATCTTACCGTATTTTATTTTATCTCACTTTTATTTTATCTTACCTTATTTTATTTTATCTCACTTTATTTTATCTTTCCTTATTTTATTTTTTTATTAATTTTTTTTAATTTTTTATTATTAAGAGACAGACACAGAGTGTGAGCAGGGGAGGGACAGAGAGAGGGGGAGACACAGAATCCAAAGCAGGCTCCAGGCTCCGAGCTGTCAGCACAGAGCCCGATATGTGGGGCTTGAACTCACAAATCACGAGATCATGACCTGGGCTGAAGTCAGACGCCCAATTGACTGAGCCACCCAGGCACCCCATACCTTATTTTATTGTATCTTACTTTAGCGTATCTTATTTTATTTTATTTTACCTTTGTTTTATTTTATCTTACTTTTATTTATTTTACCTTAATTTTATTTTATCTTACTTTATTTTATTTTTTAGCTGTTTTAGTTTTGTTAGACTGTGCCTAAGAAATATTGCTCCCAATGAAAGAGTGCCCAGTAGCTCACGAACATTCTTTTGAACCTCCCAAGAATCACAAATGGCCTTTATGGCGGAAGGACATTATAGCTCCTAATCAGAGTATGAGGTAAAAATTGAATGTTGTTTAAAATATTCTTGGGGTGCCTGGGTGGCTCAGTCTGTTAAGGGTCCGACTTCAGCTCGATCATGATCTCACAGTTTGTGAGTTCGAGCCCCGCATCAGGCTCTGTACTGACAGCTTAGAGCCTGGAGCCTGCTTCGAATTCTGTGTCTTCCTCTCTCTCTGCTCCTCCCCCGCTCCTGCTCTGTCTCTCTCTCTCTCCTTCAAAAATAAATTAAAAAAAAAAAAAATTAAAAAAAATTAAAAAAAAATAAAATTTTCTTGAAAAGCCTTTAAAAGCTAAAAAAAAAAAATCACCCATAAATTTTGGTACATCTGGTTTGGGATAATATATATGTACATTGGGGATGTACATATATAATATATAGAGCAAAGTATAGTACGTTAAAATATGCAAAATATCATTTTACAGTGTTTTCCATTAAAGAAAGAGACAGAGCACATGTAGCTGATTTTGTAGGAATCCAAGACCCCTAAGATACAGCCATACTGATTTTGTGGATGAAGACGCTGACGTTCAGAGAGGTCAAGCAATTTGTCTAAGGGCACACAGCTAATAAATAACAAACTCACGATGCAGGTATCTGACTCCAAAATCTATTTTTTTTTTCTCCCATGCCATAATCTTTGGATTTATGTCCGTTGGCATAAACAGAGAAACAGACACTCAAAGCCGGCATCACGAAGACGGCTTTCAGAATTATTATATGGGAAATAGTTTTAAATACTGGGCCCGCTGCCTTTCGCACTCCGCTCTCCCGGCAGTGCGGGGCCCCAGCCCCTCTGAGTGGCGAGACCCAGCACCCTGAGCCTGGACCGGAGGGTGCTCGGTGCCGACCCCTCCCTGCAGGTCCAGGAGAGGCAGCACAGGATCGAGGCGCCCCTGCTTGGCAAGCCAGGTCGAGGTTTTGCTGTTGTTGGCCTCTGATGAATGATGATAATTGTTGGGAGATTAATTTCAGATTCTCGGATGAAGGATCCTACCAAAGCACCAGGCACAAAGAGAGGGGGAGGGAAGCAGGGAGGAGGCAAGAGCCCCGACGGAGCCTGGCGTTCTCCCCGTGGCTCCGGTGCTGACTCAGGCCCTGACCTTGGGCAAGTCATTTAACTTCTTTATGCCGATTCTCCTCATCTGTAAAATCAGCCTAATGATGGCTTCTTTTCCAAACCACTTTGATTCTCAGATGAAAGCGTCCATAAAAGTGCCTAGGATTGCTATTAATTGAGCCATTATTATTTTTATTATTAAATAGATTAAGTCCACGAAACTTTAACTATGTTTTGACTTCCACCTGACGGGGCAGTGGGAAGAGCAGTTAACTATCAGATGACAGGCCGCTCTGATGTCGCCCTTTGCAGGGAGGCTGGCGGACAGGTATTTCCTTCAACAAGGCCACCCTCGCCTGGACAGGCACGGTCTGCGCTGGGTGTGCTTAGCTATTGCTGCTTTGTTCCATCTTTAGATACAAATGTGCCCGGCCGAGCGCAGGTCACGTTCTCAGTCATTAGAAAGAATTGGGGGCGGAAATGCCTCGGTCCTTGGCCTCGGCTGTGTGATTTTATTGGCAAATCGTGGGAACTCTTTGCCCGTCGGCTTCTGCACTTGGATAATGGGAACCAACATCATCTCACCCACCTCGGTGCTGGGCTCAGAGGATATAGCCCTCTGCGGGGGCTAATCACAGCCGTCGTCCTGTCTGCAACAAGAAATCAGGGGAGGAGGGTAATCCTTGAGCTCAGATCCCACTTCTACCCCTTCCTGGTGCTGCTGGAAGGCACAGACAATAATATCTTTCTTCCAGGATTGTGAGAAGGAAATAATTTGGATGAATCCTTAAGCCAGTGCCCGGCCCCAAGCATATGCTCAGCCAACTGACGGGCATTACTATCAGAGAGGAAGCACTTGATGAACAGCAAACATGATTTTTTTCCCTTAATGTTAGGGGCAATGAGGGACGCCTGGGTGGCTCAGTCGGTTAAGGGTCCGACTTCGGTTCAGGCCATGATCTCAAGGTTCGGGGGTTCGAGCCCTGCGTCGGGCTCTGTGCTGACAGCTCGGAGCCTGGAGCCTGCTACGGATTCTGTGCCTCTCTCTCCTTCTGCCCCTCCTCTGCTTGTATTCTGTCTGTCTGTCTCTCTCAAAAATAAATAAGCATTTAAAAAAAATTTAAGGGGTCGGGGCGCCTGGGTGGCGCAGTCGGTTAAGCGTCCGACTTCAGCCAGGTCACGATCTCGCGGTCCGGGAGTTCGAGCCCCACGTCAGGCTCTGGGCTGATGGCTCAGAGCCTGGAGCCTGTTTCCGATTCTGTGTCTCCCTCTCTCTCTGCTCCTCCCCTGTTCATGCTCTGTCTCTCTCTGTCCCAAAAATAAATAAACGTTGGAAAAAAAATAAATAAAAAAATAAAAAAATTTAAGGGGCAATGCGCATCTTTCTAGATGTTTGAAGCATACACATTATAAAAAATATAAAAATAACCCTACTTTCTTTTGTACAGAGCAAATGAAATTATGGAAGGAACCCACACCCAGTGAAGATAGTCCACAAAGGACAAGCCTAAGCCGTCCACAGTTCCCCTGCCTGAGAAGCCTTGTGGGAATGTGTATCCCCCACGTTGAGGCACTTCGGTCCTTCACAAGGCTTGCTTGCCAATGTTGCAGATCACAAGGGCAAAAAGGGAACACTTAGTGGCAAAGAGCCCTGGTTTCTAAGGGACGAAACTTGAGTCTAAGCCTCCCTGTGCCACTAAATATCTGTGCCATGCGTTCTTTGGTGCTGAGATTTCTCTTTTAGACTAGGAAGACATTCGACAGAATTTCCAGAAGTGTGGAGCATGGACACTTTTGACTAAAAGAAATTTTTTTTGATGCTTATTTATTTTGAGAGAAAGAGAGAGAGACAGAGTACAAGCAGGGAAGGGCAGAGACAGAGGGAGACACAGAATCCGAAGCAGGCTCCAGGCTCCGAGCTGTCAGCACAGAGCCTGATGTGGGGCTCGAACCACAAACCGCGACATCATGACCTGCACTGAAGTCGGACGCTCCACCAACGGAGCCACCCAGGGGCCCCTGAATTTCTTTTTTTAATTGAAGTACAGTTGACGCACAATTTTCTATCAGTTTCAGTTGTACGATACTGTGATCTGACAAGCACTTTAACTTTCTATTCACAAGCTCTAGTTGTTTGTTAGAAAAACATGAAATAGGGGTGCCTGGGTGGCGCAGTCGGTTAAGCGTCCGACTTCAGCCAGGTCACGATCTCACGGTCCGTGAGTTCGAGCCCCGCGTCAGGCTCTGGGCTGATGGCTCAGAGCCTGGAGCCTGTTTCCGATTCTGTGTCTCCCTCTCTCTCTGCCCCTCCCCTGTTCATGCTCTGTCTCTCTCTGTCCCAAAAATAAATAAACGTTGAAAAAAAAATTAAAAAAAAAAAAAGAAAAACATGAAATAGAACGGACGCATATATTAGAAAAATCTACACCCAGCAAATCAAATTCATGATTTGATGAATATATTGAAAGGCATTCATCGGAGGTAAAAGCGAGTTGATTTAGAGTAAACTGTAAGTCAAGAGCATTGCGGAGTGGCCCGCGATGACTGGTGGACCATACGTGGAAAATGCTGGACCAGATTTTCTCTAGGTTATTCCCAGCTCTACGATTCCCTGAAGGGACCGGGCAGCCCTGTGCACCGGCTCCAACAGAGCTCATAACACGGCCCCAAGCTGTTCACCAAACGGTCCGTGTTGTCCAAAACTTTCTCTCTGCACCCTAGGCGAGAACCCCCTCGGGCCGCGTAGTGGCAGATCCCTGTGAATGAGAATGGTCCAGGAAGCCTTTTCAAACTCTTTCAGGTCCTGTAGGCATTTATTGAGCACTTGCTGTGTGCCAGCTGACGTGCCAGGCATGATGTGCTCATGAACTGTTTCTTTTAATCCTGTGGCAACCCTGTGACATTTTAAGTGCACCCTGGTTACCGGGGGGGGGGGGAGGGGGGGGGGGGGGCTCGGCCAGACATGTAGCTACCAAAGCCCATTTAATCCTCAGTGAAGTGAAGATAATGACATCTGCCTTGTGCACCTCACTGGATTAGCATCGGGATTAAAAGAGATTGTGTATGTAAAGTATCTTGGAAAATATAAGGTCCTGCACAAAGAGAAAGAAAGAAGAAAAAGAACACCAGAAAGTTCTCTGTCTCTGCCTCCTCTGCTCTCTAACAAAATTCATCCTGTGCCATTAGATTATTGGTGGACCTAAGATGTCACTTAAATCGTCACAGGTCTCATTGCTACATGTGCCAACGCCAACGTGTCACATTCCCGGCTCAGATTTAATCCCTGGTACCTTCTGTGACCAATCGGTGGGTGGCTAAATTCTGTGCCCTAGGGTCTGATAAGCCTGAGTTTGAGCTCAAACTCTGTGCCTCAGCGGTGGTATGTCCTTGGGCAAGCTGCTCGACCCCTTTGGGTTGCTCCCTGCTCTGTGATAGGTTGGAGGATAATAGAAGTCGTCGGAAAGATGCAAGGAGCTGAACTATATAAAGCGGGGAGAAAAGGGCCTGACTTTCATGACATGTGCAGTCAAGAGTATCATCTGCTCTGTGAGGTATGATTATTATTCCCACTTAAGATATGAAGAAACTGAGTCTCAGAGAAGTGAAACCACTCGTTCAGGGCTATACAACTAAGAAGCAGCAGGGCAGAGATTTGAATCCACTTCTAACTCGTGCTTGTTTGCAGTGCGCGTGATGTCTCTCCCTGGGAAGGGAGGAGGTGTTCCTAAGAGAGAGAGGAGAGGAAGGTCGTCCTGAGCGGGATCACGTAAAATCATCTCTTTCTTTCATACAGCGCTTTAGGATTGCAATAGCCTTTTCATTCATTTTCTCATAAAATGCGGCCACTGCCAAACCTGGATTCTACTTGAGGCTCCTCTTTCTAGAGTCTCCGTTCTTCCGAAAACACCCGGTTTCATAATTTGCAGACTGAACATCAGGGCACATCATTTGACCCATCATGCATGCATCATCGGACAGCGGATGTCACAGAGTATCTGAAATTAGACTGTCCTGGAAAACTTGTTTTATTTGGTGTCTGCACAGAAGTATTTCATCTGCTTGTAAACATCCCCACCCATGTCCCCGTGAGCCCCCCAGTGGGTTCTCAGCTGACCACCTGTGCTGATTTGTGATCCCCACTGTCCTTCGGGGGTTATAGCCCAGACTGGTGCCCAGGGCACCTGCTGGGGGACACGGCTGAGAGGTGAGACGGCAAGCACAGGGGGTGAGACCTGATGCATGAAGCTGTGCACACGCGGGTCACAGGTGTGTGCCTCAACACCTCCACAAAAACCTGGGCTTGAATCCTGGGCCACCGCTCACCAGCTGGTTCTGCTCCACTCAGTTTTTCTGAGCCAAGTTCTTTACCAGTAAGATCGTCTTTATCTGCTGTGAAGATAAAAAGAGATAATCCATGTAAAAAAAAAATTTTTAGCCTACTTAGCTAATGGGAATAGTAACAGCTCAATACTGGCAACACTTATCACTTGAGCTTCCCCCCAGGTGGGGAAACAGCCTGAAGTCCGGTCAGATTGTGTCTGTGATTATTTCCTGGACCCTTGGAATTTTCCTGACGCCTACACAAATTCCTGCCGCAGTGAAACCTGCAAGTGGCCATCTGCGCGGGTCCCCACGGGATTTTTCCCGGTGATTGCTACCTCATTTTCTTGTTTTCAAGGTACGCAGGAATTTTTTTTCTCCAATTTTTGAACTTGTCTGAAATCACAACCAGTTTTAAAATCTTAGTAAAACTTTTTGTTGCCTTTCCTCCAGAAAATCTGGTGAACCATCAGCGGCAACTGCGACCGAGCAAAAACCATGAAGTTCCCATTTCTGGATCGCTTCCCTCTCTGAGTTCGTTGGATAGGGGAGCCCGGCGCTCAGAACTCTTGGATTGCTCTGGGGCCTGGAGCCCTTGGTGGACGGAGCCTTCCCGAATGAGCTGGTGCTGCAGCGCCCTCTGGTGTCCAGTCGGCTTCTGCCGGGCTGTGCAAGCGGATGCGTGAAGTCAGCAAGGATTGAACATCAGCCCCGATCTTCCTCCCTCCAAATGGAGGAAGCGGTAGGCAGTGTGGGAGATCTCACACCTGTCTCATACAAAACAGTGAGGGGATCATACAGACCCCCCATGAGCCAATAAATCAGCAACCACAACCTGGCTTAACAGTTCTCCAGAAGGGTCCAGGGGACCCCCAGATTTCTTTCAGCTCTTTCTTTACTGAAGCCAAGCCTGGTTCTTCTTTGTGGAGAAGCCTGGGCACCAGGGTCTCTGGTCTGCCCTGTGCCTGCCAGGGGTGGGGAAAGTAGGAATGCCGAGTCCAGAGAGGCACCATTTAAGAGAAGAGAAGGGAAACGGGGGTCATTTCCAGGACCCCAGTACTGCCCCATGCCCATTCCCGCACCTTGATCTCCAGCTGTTTGCAGCTGACCCCAGTCATGCAGGTTCTGCTTTTGCTTCAAGGGCCAGGATTGGGCATCCAGCCCCTGACATTGGTTCAGACTCTCTTTCCTGAATTTGCTAGTCGGGTCTCATAACTTCTGACCACCCCCCCCCCCATCCAGGCTGGAATGGTAACGAAAGGGGTCAGCAGAAAATGGTAAAGGACCTCCAGCTTCAGCCATTCCAACAGAGCCAACCCCACACTATGCCCAGCAAATTTTGCCAGCAAGATCATAAACAGTTGGCATTTAGAATATTGCACCGTATGCTTTCGACAAGTTACCTGTTGTCTCTTTGGGCTGACTATACAAGAAAGACCCCTGAACCCGAACAGTGTCTCTAGAATATTACCCATGTTTTAAGACAATGGTTCTCAAACTGTAGTCCTGATTAACAGATTTAGCATCAGCCAGGAGCTTTCTAGAACTTTCTAGAAATACAAATTCTTGATGGTCCTCCCACTACCGATGCGTCACAAACTTTGGAGATAGGGCCCACCAGTCTGTGTTACCTGTAGCCTTCCAGGTAAGTCTGATTGTGTGCGGAAGTCCCATCGTTTTAAGGGAAAAATGGAAAGGGACCCATTATGAATCATGTACCTTGCTTGACACTTTCTTATGTATATTTATGTTGTCCAGTTTGGAATGGTCTGAAGTGATGCTGAGCTTGGAAGCGGAAGATTTCCCAAACAGCTTTCTAAGTATCCTGGAATAAAAAGCCACCATTTTGGTTGGAACGAGTCCCCAGAATTTGCGACACACATCATCTTTAAACATGAAGACGTAGGGGCGCCTGGGTGGCGCAGTCGGTTAAGCGTCCGACTTCAGCCAGGTCACGATCTCGCGGTCCGTGAGTTCGAGCCCCGCGTCAGGCTCTGGGCTGATGGCTCGGAGCCTGGAGCCTGTTTCCGATTCTGTGTCTCCCCCTCTCTCTGCCCCCCCCGTTCATGCTCTGTCTCTCTCTGTCCCAAAAAAAAAATAAATAAAAAAAAAACGTTGAAAAAAGAAAAAAAAAATTTAAACGTGAAGACGTACCAAGTAAACTATAAAGGAGGCTCTTGGAGTTGCTGCCATTTTGAATTATGTACACTTGCTTATGTCCATTTCTGGCCCATAAAAATTGGACCATACCTATTTCAGGAAAGTTGTTCTGAGTCTGCAGCATTTTCCCCTCCAATTTCTCCCTTTTCACCAGATTTGCTGACTTCAGAGGGTCGCTTTAAGTAATTTGACACAACAGAAGTGACAAATACCAAGAGCTCTAGAAGGGAAGCTGAGCGTGGCGTTCCCCAGCTGGAAATATCAGTGGCTCGTCTCTGCTTGGAGGAAAGGTCCAGACGCCTTAGCCTGGTTTTCAAGGTCTGCACAAGTTGGTCCTTAACCTGTCTCGCTAGGCCTGGTTCCTTACTCCCCCTCACAGGTTTTTCTGTTGAAGTCTAGACAAAGCACCCACTGTGCCCCAAATGCTCTGCCTCTCTGTTCCATGTCCTTTCTCCACTGTCCCTCAATTCATGCCAGCTCCTCTGCCTCCATCAAGGGCCCAGCTCAGAGGCCAATTGTCTGTGAGCTCTTTTTAACTCCCCCAGGCAGAGTTGGCCCCATTTAACTTCCACCCCATTGAAGGCATTGAATGCACATACACTGACTTTCAGTTAAGTATCATGTTGGGGTATATCATTCTTTATCTGTATCTCTGTCTTTCCCATAAGACTGTGTTCTGCTCTTTAATACCTGGGGCCTTCTGTTATTCGCTATGATCAGTGCCTGACACATAATAAATGCTCAATAAATTTTGTGAATGAGCAAGGAGCCCAAGTAAGGAGAGACTCCGAAAGTGTTTAATGGCAGAGTTTACCACCAGGGCAAGTTATTTGCCATCACCACCCCCACCAGCAGCCCCAAGTTGGAGACGTCCCAGCTGGAGGAAAGCCCTGCACACTGCACGCACATCACCACTCCCGTCCCGATACGAACTTTGAGGAGGGGCGTCCCCTCCTTCCTCAATGTGACTGAAGCAGTGCGCATTATGAGAGCTATTACTGATGGGATTCCATTGGCCTGTGCATGGTGCGAGGGCAGAAAAAATGTCGAAGACCCTTGCTTTCAGGTTTTGGTTTAGGCTAAAAAGGCACAAGAACGTAAAAGGAAACTCGCGTACCTAATAGTCACCAGAAGCTCATTCGTGACACGATTCTACTCCCAGCTAGTGCATTTCTCCCCCTAACTTGTGGTTTCACTCAGCATGGTGCTCCCCTTGGCAACGTGAGCGTGACAGAATACCTGCTCCAAGAAAATTGCTTTCGCCAAAATGTGACGGACACATCAGTCCAAATAAAGCTTTCACTTTTAGGAGTGGTATCTCTTCAGGGTTTGTTGAATTTTGCTTTTTTTTTTTTTTCCCAAGGCGAGATTTTTCTCTTACCACTCGTAGATGGTTGATGACATACCCAAAAGGCTGACTGAATTTTAAAACTGGTTCATGTCTGTGGCTGGGATTCCATAAACGAAAGGCTGATCGGTTGCATCTGTAACATGCAGCCTTCATCAGCTGTAAAAAGTCAAGTGCCAGCTACTTCTTATATTTTCCAGGAATCAGTCAAAATCCCGAGAGGATTTGGAGACAATGCGGGTCAGCGAAGCATAACGAGGCACCCTTTATGACGTACTCGCTGTGTTGCCAAGGACTTTCAAAACATGATCTTCTCTGATCAAGTAGCCCGATACGGTCACACAGCTGCTAAGGTGTAGACGTGGAGTTCTAGGTTGTGCTATTTGATTCTGAAGACATATTTCTTTTTTTTTTTTTAGTTTTTAAAAATATTTATCTATTTATTTACTTTTCATATAATTTATCGTCAAGTTGGCTACCATACGGTCTACGCAGCGTGCTCTTGACTTTTGGGGTAGATTCCCGTGATTCATCACTTATGTACAACACCCAGGGCTCATCCAACAAGTGCCCTCCTCAATGCCCGAAGCCGTATTTCTTAATCATTATGACGTTGTCCGGGTGCAGCCACAGTAGCTGAACCCTGAACTTGGGAAGGCCAAGCCAGGGCCCCAGCTCCAGTCTGGCACTGCCGTGTCCTCCAATTTTTCCACAGAAACTGGGAAGCCTGCTTTTGATGGAAGATACTAAAATGTTGGTGCTTCGTGGGAAAACAATTTTAAACCCCACGCAGGCATATATGAGCCATCGGGTCCGTGGGACCTGTTGTGACTCTCAGTTCCGCCCCACCTACTCAGTCCTTTCTTCCCTCTCTGACAGTGTCGACTTTGAGAGCACTTCTCAATAAAATTATGTACTTAATTCTCTATCCCTCAGCCTGTTTTTGTTTCTGTTTTCTTTCTTTTTTCTGGCACTTGGGCTGTTGTACAAAAGAAGGCAAAAAAAAAAAAAAGAAAGAAAAGAAAGAAAGAAACAAAATCTGAATATCTGAGCATTTTACCCCCAAGAAAGAGATCTAAATTATTGGGTCAGACTGAGTTTACTGGATTAAACAAAATGTATTGCTTATCTCTTTTATCAATGACTATCTCCATTGATATCAGCAAAGTGAGGTTCACGAGGAAGCTTCAATCAGTCATGGATAAAGAAGCTACAGGCATATGTGCATGTGTGTGTAAATGAGCAACCCTTCAAAGCAACCTCTGCTTTGAAGATAGTCTTTTTTTTTAATGTTTATTTATTTTTGAGAGAGAGAGAGAGAGAGACAGAGCGCCGAGTAGGGGAGGGACAGAGAGAGAGGGAGACACAGAATCCGAAGCTGACTCCAGGCCCTGAGCTGTCAGCACAGAGCCCCACGCGGGGCTCGAATCACCAACCGTGAGATCATGACCTGAGCGGAAGTCGGACTTTTAACCGACTGAACACCCACGTGCCCCTTAAGACTGTCTCATCTCAAAATGGCTGTGAGCAGCGCTGTGCTAGTAAACATTTGGCAATGGGCCACCTGCAGGGGGGAAAAGTCCCTGATTTGTAGCGTAGCCAATTCCATGGGGCAGATACTCCCACTGTAGCTGATTTCAAAGCTACCTATGTGAGGATCGCTGAATGCTGTTTGGGAAGAGGTGCTCACAGTCGGCTCTCTTGAGTAGGAGTGAGTCAGCTCCGGTACCCCACTGGTTGTGAACTCCCTACAAGTGGGCGTCAGCTTCCACACTTGGCCGTGTGATACAACTCAATCCAACAGGCGTTTCCTGAGCACCTGCTACGCTCACGATGGGGTGCTACATCCCAGGAGATAACCCAGAGAAGGCTCGGCTCTACTGAGCAGCTGCGTAGAAGCTTCACAAGGGATTCTGCAGAGCAAACACCTGCCCTGGGGGAAACTTGGAGAACGCCATTGCCCTTTATCTCCTTTTCTCCTGGGACGGTTACATCCATGGATGCTGGTCCTCCATCCGTGCCTCCTTCATCTTTCACTCATAATATCTGGGTCTTGTAAGCACAAATGCCCGTGGGACAAAGACGAAGCACTTTAGCATCTCTGGATGATGTTACCTCCCTCCAGAGAGGTATTGCTATTGCCTCTAGAAGGCAAAGTGGGGGCGAGTCACATCTTCCCATTCAGGGGTTGAGCTTTTGTGAGGCCGACTTTTAGTCCTTGCGAGACACTGTCTCTTTTTGTTTGCCCTGACTCCTGGGATATCACCCTCCTGGGATCCCAGCTGAGAGTCCTGGCTATTCACCAAGGCTCCTCCTTCTTCACGGGTCTTGAGTTCTATTTTTTAATCTCCTCACATCGTGAGACTCCTAGAGACTCCGCTCAGTACCCCCCTTGCAGGGAAGGGCCACCCTCAAATGTTGGGCTCACTTCTCTGTATTTCCTTTGGCTCCCGAGGTCCTGGCTGCCTCGCCAGCCCTGAACGTTACCTTGGCTCTCCGGCCCGTGGGGCTCCCAAGAGCTCCGCTCAGCCTCTGTCCTCGCGCTCGCCGCCGTCCCCATGGCTCCTCGGACTCCAGGACCTGCACGGCTTAGGAACCGGCAGAAGGCTTGAGCTCTTTGGCTGCCCTCCGAAGCATTTTCCTTCTCTCTGGGAATACAGACCCTCAAGCCCTGGCATCCTTGGTGTTCTTCATTGGCATCCCACAGAGAGCTTTGCAAGCCCAGCTTTCCTCACAGTGGGACGGTTGGTCCGAGATGACCCAGTCCCTTACAGCTGGAAGTGGAAGATACAACCCCCGATTTTTAAGTGTTGGCAACAGACCTAGTTCTCAAAATATATTGTGTGATCCAACTCTTACGAGCCAAACAAAACACATCCTTAGGCCAGTTTTGGCCTGCAGGCTGCCAATTTGTGACCTCTGGGGTATCGGAATGCAAGCGAGCGAGAGCTACGCTATACGGAGGCCTCCGCTCGGCTGGGCTCTGACTGAGCTTTGTAGGGTAAGTGGAGTCTGAAGAACGGAGCCCGTCGGGCAACCTTTGGCCGGCCACCAGGGGACAGACACTGAATCTACCTTTTCCTTTTCTCCCCTGCCTCCCACCCCAATTCCCTTCCCCATACCAAATTGGTTTTCTTTCTTTTTTTAAAAAAAAAAAGATTTTCACTTATTTAAATTCAAGTTAGGTAACATAACAGCATAGTGTTGGTTTCAGGAGTAGAACCCCGTGATTCATCTCTTGCGTATAACAGCCAGTGCTCCTTCCAACAAGCGCCCTCCTTCATGCCCATCCAATGCCAAAGTGGTATTCCGCTCTTGACTTCCTGGAAGGGAAACGTGGTCGCACAAGGTCTGTGGAGCAGGCACCGGACCTGGAGTCAGACGGATGTGGGTTTGAAGCCTGACTCTGCCACCAATTTGTTGCGTAACTTCACGTGAGTCACCCCACCTGCTTGGAGTCTAAGTTCTCTGGGTGGTATTAATAGTCTCCTCATAGAATTCCAATGTGGGGATTACACGAAATAGTTATGTGACTCTGCTGGGTGTGTGGCAGATATTCAATACGTGGCATTTTGAAAACAGGTCCCACCTCCCGGGAATCCTCTCCTTGGCCTTTTTTTCCTCTTGCCCTGTTCAGACCTGCAGTTCCTTTGATCTGCTGTGGTTTCACCCCAGGTCCTTTGGTCTTTCCAAAAGGAGACAGAGAGGCAGCCCTTGTTTATTCCCCACACTTATTCATGTAATATATCCACCATCGGAGTCAGCAAGCTCCGGCCCACAGGCCATCAGGGCAGCAAAACTCCACCCTGGGCTGCGAGGACTTATTTCTGGGAAGACTCAGGTTAGGGGTGGGGAGGGGTGTGGGGGAGGGAACGTTTATGAGTTAATTCCACACAATTTTTTTTTTTTTTAACTAAGGAGGAAATGATAGAGTCATGCAGTGTCACTCCGGACTCATGAGTTTTCTCAACTGTCCCCAACTTCCGAAGAAAAGAGAGCATAGTGATTTGTTAATTGGTGGAGGCTTCTAGATGTCACAAGTGCAAGAAAATACTGGGTGTCAAGCTGCTTCCAATTACGCAATGCTGGCCATATATTTTATTGTTCTTGCTGTTGTAGTTGTTTTAAACAAACAAAACACAGTGAAATAGATGATAAAGTGTTGAGAAATGCCCCCTCACCGTTTCTTCTGGGGTTCAGCATTTCCTGAAAGCAAAGAGCTGCAAAATGTTTTAGAAACACTTTCCATCCAACCCCCCACTGTTGACTGATCTTGGAAAAGACCGTGAAAGTGAATTACTCCATGTGCCTCAAAGACAAGCAGGGCTGAAGAAGCCAGCCAGAATATGGAGAAACAGTGAGCAGAGGAGAGAGGAAGAAGCACGTTCAGGACCAGTAACTTGCCTAATTCAAGGGCATTGGGTGATCTCTGAGGGCTTCCTTTGGCCCGTGTAACTCTAATCCAAAGCTCTAGATTATGATTCCAAATGGTGCTAAAGGCAAAAACAAAAAAGGAAAAAAGAATCAAAGATCCTTTTGAAAGCCTCTTTGTTAGTTTTCATTACCTTTGGAGAACAGTTGTTAGTTTGGTAGAAGGTGAGCCCTTCTCTTGCCAGGTACTGTTAAAAAAGCTCACCGAATGCCCACGAAAGCCCCGGGAAGTCAGCATGACTTTGTCCTATCTGGTGGCCGCAGTGCCGGAATTCAAACCCGGGTCTTTCCTTTGCTGCCGCCGCAGTTTCTGCCCGGCTGGAAGAAAACCATCCTTCAAAAAGGCGCTTCGTGCGAGGGCGTCCGGATCCAAAAGTTCACACGTAGCTATGCGTGCACATTCTCTGTGAGCTTTCATCGGGGAGAATTATATAATAATATCGTATGGTTTTGCAAGAAGTTCACCAGGGCTGTTTCAAAGGCTGTCAGCCAAGACACTGTTCAGACAGGGAGGCGTCAGAGTTGCCACTACAAAGTGGATGTTAATTACCTAAAACAATGTGTGTAATAGGCAAAGAAAAAACAGGACCTCTCTCTCAGCCCCAACCACTCATCTATTACAGCGCCAACTGCACAGTTATTTAGCCCGGAGGAGTCATAATTAACCGGTTTGCAAATTAATAAGACCTTAAAAAAAAAAAAAAAAAGGAAAAAGGCTACAAGGGGAAAAGAATGGTGGGAAACTTTATATCTCTGATTCTCCAGGAATATATTTAGCCTGCAATTACCTCATTAAGTGTCCAAACTTCCCTTAATATATGCTGTATGCATTCTGCCCGACGGGGGAGGCTGGGCATAGCCCGGACCCGGAGGGGCAAGCGGCAAGGAAGAGGAGACCCGGAAGGGCACCGTATCGGCCTGTTTCTATCTTAAACCCGAATTGCTCGTCTGGTTGAAGTTCGCGAGCGCTAATAACCGTGCTTAATTACTCCGGGGAAATTAAAACATACCCAGGTGAACCAAGTGCTATATCGAGATGGTTCTTAAAAGCCGGGGACGGGGCGTGACTGGGTCCCGGTAACAATGGATAATGCCAAACCTAGGACGCTGTAATTAGCTCTTTAATCCTATTGGCCTTCAATAACCAAATGGACTTAATGAATGGGTAGTTGGTTTTGTTTGGTGGACGATGCTTTCTCTCCCAATAATGCAAACCTGATTCCAGCTGAAGACCTTCCACATGCAGGGTACAGCCATGACTACTATCATAATAAATGAACTGCAATGGCCATGAATGCAGCATTCACTGTTTCCGGCATGCAAATTATTCTCACCCCTGTATCAACTTTGCAGAGGGGGGCGTCATGAGTTCCATATTAGAGATGAGGAATTTGAAGCTCAGAGGGGTTTTGCAGTTTGCTCGGATCGCAAGTGAGGGAGAATTTGAATTTAGGCGACCCGTCTTCAGAGCCCTTTGCCCCACGCTCCCTGGCCGCAGGAGTCTCTCGCGAGGATTAAAGCTCCATCTACAAAGGACCAAAGAGTCACAGCTTCTCTGAGATTATTTTGCTGTGATCCGTTGTCCCAGTGAGGCCAGTCTGGTAGACACCAGCCTAGAGATTGCAGCCTGAGCTGCCCTACTGACAACGTCTCCGGTTTTCCAAAGAACGCGACCCCTATTTACGGGCTGACTTCGCACAATCCACCAGTAGAACTTCATTAATTGAGCCTTATCATTTGAACTTGGGTAAAATGAAAATCCCAAAGACAAATGGACCAAAGTATATAACATATGGGCCACTGGTAGGAATGGGTGGGAAGGGGCAAAGTGGGCCTTGGGAAAGGGGCAAGGTCAATGCAGGAAAGGGTTTGAAAGAAGAAACGTGGAGGCGCTTCAGACCGATGTTCCGCTTGATAATTTCACGGACAGTCGGCAAGCGCAGCAAGGGAAGACCCACCAATTCCAAGTCAAAAGTGGGCGTGCGGGACGCGGTTGGGAGTAGGGGGAGATATGACGATGTTTCTCCATGAGGGCAGCTCTCTGCCAGTTTTGCTCAATGCTCTAACCACAGCAGCTACAACAACGCCTGGCGACCGGCGGATGCTCCGAAATATGGGTCCAATGAACGACTGAGTGAGCGAGTGAGCACGAGGTCTCCTCTCTTCTTTCCGTGAGAGAACGCTACTCCATGAAAAACAGCAAGTGTCTATGATTACCGGATTGAAGCATCTCATGCCTTTGTACGTGCTAGTTTTCTATCAGGATTGTCTTTCTCATTTTTTTTTTTTTTACCTTTCTTATTCTTGTAAATTCTTATTCAGCCTTCGAAACCCACCCCAGCATTGGCTCCATAGCCTGCAATGACCCCCTGGGAAGAGCAATGGTTCCTTCTGTGTTCTCTTAGAACACTGCTCGATCATCCCTCCCCCTGGATGGTGCCTTTTTTTTGGTAATAACCCATTTAGACATCTGCTTCTCTCACAGGAGGTGGAGGTGGAAAATGGATGAAATGATGATTAGTTCAATTTAGTGGAGATGTATCAAACCTAACACCTACCAACCAGAGTGGGAGCTCCTGGAGGAAAGGGTTATGAAATAATTAAAGAAAGCCATGCAGGCTTTTTGGTCAGAATGCCGTCAGCTGCAAGTAACAATGATCTTGTCCCTAAACTTCCTTCAGCCACGAGGATAATTATTATTCTTCAAAAAGAGGAGCTCTGCCTGACAGAGGGCAAGTTTCAGGGCTGACTGATTCAGTGGCTTAATGATATCACCAAGGCCCCAGGTTCTTTTTGTTTCCCTGTTTCCCCCCCTCTTCATCATTGTCTCCAACCTCAGACCGATACTAAGACAGTTGCAATGCTAAGCCTCATCTCCAGATGTGACAACGCTCACAGGAAGACAAAGGACTGTTTCCTTCCAAGGACTTTCTCTTAGAAATAAAGAACTTTCCCCAGCAGTGCCTTAATAGACTGTCAGCTCATGAGCCCGAGCTGGGTCACATAACCGTTCCTTCTCCAGTTGCCGGTAAGCAACATGGAACCATTCTTGGACCC
The DNA here is from genome assembly GCF_007474595.2 of Lynx canadensis. Taxonomy (NCBI): domain Eukaryota; kingdom Metazoa; phylum Chordata; class Mammalia; order Carnivora; family Felidae; genus Lynx; species Lynx canadensis. Next base: position 175,797,289 of record NC_044303.2, read on the forward strand.
AACCCAGATGGGAGAGGTGGAGTCCGCTCTCCCTGGCTTACTTGGTTGCTTGGGATTGTGCAGATACTTGGGCTTCTAGAAAGGAAGAAGGAAACTGGATGCTGGGGACACCACCTTAAATGGGCAAAAACATTTATAGTGTGTCTGGCAAAAGGTAGGTACTCGATGAATGTGGAAGGAAATAAGGGGTTAGTAGGACCTGAGAGATCAGTGTAGACAAAATTCTGACTTAAAAGTCGGAGGAGGTTTTGTCGCTATTGTGCCAGGGAACGCCAGAGTGGGGATTTTCAAGTCAGCCACCGGTCAGCTGAGTCGTGAGGTAGGTATTAGTGATTCAGTAACGACAAAGTCACATGGCCTGTACTTTCTTAGATTCAGCCCACATCCAATGACACTGGACGGGGCCTGTCAGGCTACAAGACAGAGATCCCAAGAGATCAAATGATGTGCCCAAGGCAATACCACTCCAACACATCCTCTCCTAGCACTGTATTTTCTTCAACCTTTTATTACAGGGAATAGGTTTTTTGTTTTTGTTTTTGTTTTTTTTAATTTTAAGGGTTTATTTATTTATTTATTTATTTTAATGCTTATTTATTTTTGAGAAAGAAAGAGAGACAGGGCATGAGCAGGGGAGGGGAAGAGAGAGAGGGAGACACAGAATCCGAAGCAGGCTCCAGGCTCTGAGCTGTCAGCCCAGAGCCTGTCAAGGGCCTGGAACCCGCAAACCAAGAGATCGTGACCTGAGCCAAAGTCAGATGCTTAGCCGACTGAGCCGCCCGGGTGCCCTGGGAATCGTTTTTTGTTCTTTTTTTTTTTAAACATAATCATAAACATCCTTATAGTATTACTTTTATAATTATTGTCAGATGAAAAAATATATTAGTAGTTGACATCAGAATTTCTCTTAAGAAGTAACCTGCTTTTCTGTGGCGCCTGGGTGGCTGCTCTGAGAGCTCAGAGCCTGGAGCCTGTTTCGGATTCTGTGCCTCCCTCTCTCTCTGCCCTTCCCCCCTCGTGCTCTGCTTCTCTCTGTCTCAAAAATGAATAAACATTAAAAAGAATTTTTTTTAATTTTTTTTTTTTAAAGATAAAAGGAGTTCCCTCTTTCCCTAAGAAAAATGTTGACCCTGGAACATTCTGGAACATCAGAGGAAGGAGATAACAAGGTACCTTAGCTTGAAAATAGGGAGGGACTGGGTTAAGAGACTCTGAATCGGATAGGCAGAGAAGTTCAGAGTTGAGCAATGAGGGCAAACCAGGACATTTGCTCCTCACTTAAAATCCCATCAGTGTTTTAAGAACACAATCAAAAGCATATTTGACCGGAGAAAGATGAAAAGTACCTATATATTAAATACATTAATAGCATTTTAAGAAAACACACAAAAAGTTGGGAGTTGGGAGAGTATTTGGAACACACAGAATAGGAAGCTAATATGTTTCATATAGAAAAAAAGCTTTTTCCAATCCATAAAAAGGTGGACACCTCAGCAGAGAAAACTGGCGAAATACACGACTGGGAGCTCACCAACAAAATAATCTCACACGTATTCATGTATCATCAACGGCATTCCCCGAAAGATAGTCTCAAAATACATAAAGAGAAAAAGCTAGAAAAGCAAGGAGAAATCCATAGGAACACCAGCGGAGAAGAGATCATTAACCAATGTTTCTTCCCTTTGACAAAGCAAACAACAAAAGAAATGGAAAAAAAAATGAACAAAATTATTATTTAGCTCAACTTAATGGGTATATATTAAACTTAGTAATTACAAACAAAGAATATGCATTCTTCTCACGTTTCTTTGAGGAAACAACAAGTCTCTAAAGAAAAATCTCAAAAAAAAAAAAAAAAACCCTTCCAAATTAGAAAATTTATAGAAATATCCTTTGGCCACAATAATAGATATTTGAAACGAAAATAATAACCCTAAAATAACAATAGAAGTATATTCATGGGAAATTAAAAACATTAAGCTAAACAACTCTTGAAAAATGGAGAAAATTAGAAGTGTAATTATGGGTTTATTTAGAGGACAACAATGGAATATATCAAACCTTAAGAGATGTGGTCAAACTTGCACTCAATGACATAGCCTTGGATTCTTGTATGAATGAAAATAAATGAGCAGAACATCCCACCAAAAACAAACAAACAAAACTTAAAAAGAAAATAATAAAGTAAGCCTTTAAAAAGTAGACATTGCTAAAACAAAAGTGCAAATCAATTAGATACAAAAGGAAAAAATACCCAGTAGAACTGATAAACCTGAGAACCAGTTATTTAAAAGATCAAAAAGGAAAGTTTTATAATTTTATAAAACTATATAAATTTTATATAGCTGTCAATAATTAGGTCAATGAAATGTAATAAAGGTCCAGAAACCAAATTAGGTATACTAAACATTAAAGGTAAAAAAATTAATCTAAGCTCTGAAATAGAAAAAGAAAAGATATTAGAAAACAGACAAATCATGGATTTACAAAAATTATTTCCCTACCTCCTGCCATACAATAAACAAATTCCAAAACAGATGAAAATTCTAAGTGTATTAAATACAGCCTGGAAGGATATATGGGTGGCCAGGCAATGCTCCTTCCTTCCGGTGCTCCCATACTCATGACTTGAGGGGGCCTCCTGGGCATGACCACCACAGCAGGAAGTTCAAGACTGATAGATTTGGCGTCTGGGTTTAAATTTATCTGTGTACGGGGCGCCTGGGTGGCTCAGTCGGTTAAGCGTCCGACTTCGGCTCAGGTCACGATCTCGCGGTCTGTGAGTTCGAGCCCCGCGTCGGGCTCTGTGTTGACAGCTCGGAGCCTGGAGCCTGCTTCGGATTCTGTGTCTCCCTCTCTCTCTGACCTTGCCCCGTTCATGCTCTGTCTCTCTCTGTCTCGAAAATAAATAAATAAATAAAAAATGAATTTATCTGTGTATGTATTCAATCAAGAAGGAATGGCTCCAACGTCCCAGTGCTGGTAAAGGCACTTGGGGAACAGTGGTGAATAAAACCAAGAGAGCTCATGGTCCTCCCAGTGCATGAGAAGATAGATAATAAGCAATAATAAATTAATATGTAAGTAAACTTCACGTTTGTTAGAAGGTGATAAACTGTATATTGTATAGAGAGTGATAAGATAGGGGCGCCTGGGTGGCGCAGTCGGTTAAGCGTCCGACTTCAGCTCAGGTCACGATCTGGCGATCCGTGAGTTCGAGCCCCGCGTCGGGCTCTGGGCTGATGGCTCAGAGCCTGGAGCCTGCTTCCGATTCTGTGTCTCCCTCTCTCTCTGCCCCTCCCCCGCTCATGCTCTGTCTCTCTCTGTCTCAAAATAAATAAAACGTTAAAAAATAAATAAATAAATAAATAAATAAATAAATAAATAAAAAGAGAGTGATAAGATAAATATACGTACCGCACTTTTTATTTTCTCTAAGGGGGCTGAGGCTGCAGAGGGTGGGTTGCAATTGTACATAACCTGGTCAGTATAGGTTTCACTGAGAAGGCAACAGCAGTGACGATTTGGAAAGAGGTAGGGAGGGACCATGTGCCTGTGCCAGAGAAGAACGTTCTGGGCAGAATCAGCAGCCGTGCAAAGGCCCCAAGGCGGGACATGTCTGGACCATTCAGGGAGTAGCAAATGGCAACTTGTGGCTGGAGGTGAGCTAGCTAAAGACAGAGCGCTTGGGAGGCCAGGGAGTCAACAGGGTAGGAGAAGTCATGGCAAGGTCATTGGCTTAACTCCAAGAGAAGCAAGGAGGCACTGGAGTGGTTTGAGCAGAGGAAAGACAGGATCTGTTGTGTTTGAACTGGATCGCTGTGCTACTATGTTGAGAATAGACTGCAGGTGGTCCAGAGCCGGAAGGAGATCCACCAGGAAGCTACTGTGGCCACGTAGGTAAGCGATGAAGGCAGCTTGTATCACGTGAACCCAGTGGACATGGTCAGAGTCCGGATACGGTCTAAAGGCATTGTCAATGGGATTTCCAGAGAGGCTGGATGGGGAATGAGCAGGGGGAAACCGCCAGGATGCCTTCCAGATACGTTCGTCTGAGCAACTGGAGCCCCTGGAAAACTGGGTAAGGCTGTGAGCTCAGCAGGTAGGGAGAAGATCAGGATCCCGTTTTGGACAGACCGAGTTTGGAGTGTGCTTTAGACATCAAGGCCAGGACCCAAGAGGCCGCTAGAAGGAAGAGTGTGAAGTTCACGATAAAGGCCTTGGCTGGAAACAGAGATTGGGGCAGGCTCAGCATACGGCAGCTCGGGCTGCCATAAGAAAATATCACAGAGTGGGTGGCTTAACAGACATTTATTTGTTCTGGAGGACGGAAGTTTGAGATCAGAGAGCGCCAGCATGATTGATTTCTGATGAGACCTGTCTTTCTGGCTTATAGAGGACCACCTTCTCTCTGTGTCCTCAGGGGGCAGAGAGAGAGAGAGAGAGAGAGAGAAAGAGATCTTCCTCTTCTTACAGTCCTGTTGGATTAGGGCCCTACCTTCATGATCTCATTTAACCCTAATTACCTACTAAAGCCCCCTATCTCCAAATACAATCACATTGTGGGTTAGGGCTTCAACATGTAAGTTTTGGGGGGACACAATTTCATTCCACAGCAGTTACAACTGGTATTGAAACCCATAAGACCTGGTGAGATGACCAAGGGAGCGAGAGTGGATGGGAGGAGAGAAACAGCTAGAGCATCATAAAGGTACCGACAAAGCATATGACACACTGGGGAAAATATTTGCCATGTGTAAGTCAACAAAGGATTAAAATGCTTGCCACCCACAGGACGCTTTTAAATGAGTAAGACACTCCCAAGGAAAACTGGGCAAAGGACACGAACAGGTGATTCTCACCAGAAATTCAAACAGCCATTAAACATACTACGCACTATTTCATCTCATTCATCATTAGACAAATACAAACCAAAGGAATCCTGAGAGCTTATTGTCATCAATCAGGTCGGTCAAAATAAAAGGAGGATGACGATGGCCTGGTTTGTGGTATTTGGGGAGAAAGGCCGCTCATGCATAGTTGGTAAGAACATAAGTAGCCAGCTTTACTACAAGGCAGTCAGGTCTAAGATGCAAAGCTTTAAAAATATGTCAATTGCACGACAAATGTATGGTGCTTACTTGGGGGAAAGGGAGGTGTTCATGATAAAGGTCAGTGTGGGGGGTGTCTGGGGTGCTGGTAACTTTCTCTTTCTTGATGTGGGTGGTGGTACCTGGGAGTGGGTGTGACAATCCACCGAGAGACATTTTTCTGCACGTAGTTTATACTTCAGTACAAAATTTAAATTTTTTTTTCAACGTTTTTTATTTATTTTTGGGACAGAGAGAGACAGAGCATGAACGGGGGGAGGGCCAGAGAGAGAGGGAGACACAGAATCGGAAGCAGGCTCCAGGCTCCGAGCCATCAGCCCAGAGCCCGACGCGGGGCTCGAACTCACGGACCGCGAGATCGTGACCTGGCTGAAGTCGGACGCTTAACCGACTGCGCCACCCAGGCGCCCCCAAAATTTAAAAAATAATAGTGCCTTGGGGCGCCTGGGTGGCTCAGTCAGTTGAGCATCTGACTTGGCTCAGGTCGTGATCTCACAGTTTGTGGGTTCAAGCCCTGGGTCGGGCTCACCGCTGACAGTGTGGAGCCTGCTTGGGATTCTGTCTCTCTCCCTCTCTCTCTGCCCCTCCTCTCTCTCTCTCTCTCTCTCTCTCTCTCTCTCTCTCTTTCAAAATAAATACACTTAAAACAAACCTTTAAAAACAATAGTAGCGCCTCTCATTTGACGCAGAAATCCTTCCGTGGCAGGTAGAAGCAGGTACTGCTGAAACCGTTGATAACAGAGCTCCAGACCCAAGCCGGGTACGTTTGCATCTCGTCTCTCTGTCCCAGGCATCTTGAGAACCGAATCTCCATGCCAATATGGAGTTAGGCTTTTTACCAGAACCGTCTATGAGACGTGAGCCACATGTTCAAAGAACTGGGCTCAGCAACCAGAAAACTAGTTCTATGGTTAAGGCAAAACAAGTCGCTGATGAAGAGAGATCGCTTAACTGGTTTCTTTCTGCTCTTTCGGGTCCTGTGTTAAACGTCACCTCCCCAGAGAATTTTCTCTGACCATCACCCTCACTTTTATCCATTTTTCTTGGCCAGAGCACCCTGTTTTCCGCCCCCAGCCCTCCTCATGATGGATAGGTGACTCTACTCTGTGTTGGTTTCATACTCGATCGGCATAAGGATCATTTTATCACTGTGGTATCGCATTTAGAAAATCACCCGGCACATAGTAGGTGATCGATAAATACTGACAGCACAAACAATTGGGCGTTTTATTCACTCCACCCCGCCCCATTTCCCTACCTTTAGAAGAAACAAGGGAGAAATTCCATTTTTACATTCTCTAAGAAAAAATGTCATCATTCTGAATGCCTCTGAAAATGATTTTTGGATCTAGCTCCTGGGACAGATGGTCACAGGGCAGAGAACAGGAGCGTGGATAATTGAGAAACCCAGATCGAGTCCCATTTTTACCTGTTAATAGCTGTGTGACCTTGGATAAATTTCCAAATCTCTTCGGGTGTAGTATGTGTCTCATACTTAGAGGGCAGAGTGATGATTGCCTCACAGGCAGGGGCTCAGATAATTTATCATTTAATTTGGGATAGCTCTGAAAGTGAAAGAGGGCTCAATTAATAACGCGACCGGGACGGGCATGAATGAGACTGTCCTAGGACGGGATCCACGATGTGTACTTAACCTTACTGGTAAGCCAGCTGTCTGCTTCCTATGAACTAAGGAGCTGGTGTGCAGCTGGAGCTCAGTGAGCGAGAGTTTTACCCCAGTGCTTCTCTGGGCTGTACTTTGGGTATCAAAGTTCTAGAGTCGTGCTTCTCAACCTTGGCACGACTTACCCAGGTGCTTAAAAAACCCCAGATGCTGATGCAATTCATCTCGGGCGTAGCGTGGGCATCAGGATTCCTCAAACCGGGCAGTCAGGCATAAATCCCGGTGCGATTCTGACTTCCCTTCTCTCTTCTTTTTTCTTGTGGTGAAATATACAGAACTTAAAATTTACCGTTGTAGCCATTTTGTAAATATATATATTTTTAAGTTTATTTACTTATTTTGAGAGAGAGTGAGAGTGGAGGCGGGGGAGCAGAGAGAGAAGGCAGAGAGGGAATCCCAAGCAGGCTCCTCACTGTCAGTGCAGAGCCCCGTGTGGGGGTCGAACCCACGAACTGTGAGGTCAGGACCTGAGCTGAAATCAAGAGTCAGACGCAACCGACTGAACCACCCAGGCGCCCCCCGCCCCATTTTAGCCATTTTTGTCCACCTCCAGGACTTCTCATCTTCCCAAACGGAAGCTCTATGTTCATTAAACACTAATGCCTTCTTCCTCCACCTCCCCAGCACCGGGTCACCTCTATTCTCCTTTCCGTCTCTAGGAATCTGACTACTCTAGGTGCCTCGTCGAAGTAGAACCATTCAGTATGTGTCCTTTCGTGTCTGGCTTATTTCACTTAACGTAACATCTTCAAGGCTCATCTGTGTTGAGGCATGAAGCAGAATCTCTTTCCTTTTTATGACTGAATAATATTCTGTTGTATGTATATAATACATTGCCTATCCACTCATCCTCTGATGGACATTTGGGTTGTTTCCACCCTTCGGCTGCCGTGAGTAAAGCTGCTATGCAAATGGGTGTGCAAATATCCGAGTCCCGGCTTTCAATCCTTTTGGGTGCACACCCAGATGTGGAATTTCTAGGTCATCTCCTTTTTCTCTTGATCGCCATCTCTCCCACCACCAGTCAGCATATTTTTGTTTAAAAATTTTTTTTAGGGGCGCCTGGGTGGCTCAGTCAGTTAAGCGTCTGACTTCGGCTCAGGTCATGATCTCGCGGTTCGTGGGTTTGAGACCCGTGTCAGGCTCTGTGCCGACAGCTCGGAGCCTGGAGCCTGCTTCGGATTCTGTGTCTCCCCTTCTCTGTTTCTCCCCCGCTCGCACTCTGTCTGTCTCTCTCTCTCAAAAATAAATAAAGATTAAAATTTTTTTTTTTAATTTTTTAAGTTTATTTATTCTTGAGTGAGAGAGAGAGCACAAGCAGGGGAGGGGCAGAGAGAGAGGGAGACGCAGAATCCGAAGCAGGCTCTAGGCTCTGAGCTGTCAGCACAGAGCCCGACGCGGGGCTCGAACTCACACACCACGAGATGCTGACCTGAGCCAAAGTTGGACGCTTAACCGACTGAGCCATCCAGGTGCCTCCTAACATATTTTTGTTTTAACACCAGTCATTTACTCTGAACCTGGCTCATCCCAAATCTACATAAGGACTGGGCTGAAGAGAGCTCGAACAAAGGGGAGGAAGAATATTTAAGTTAATGGCCTCTGCGCAGAGCAAACATCGGTCACAGGTTTGCAAAGTCCCTGAGCCTGGAGTGTTCTGAGCCTGGAGTGAAGGCTTTCATTGATAAAGCACAGGTGCAGTAATGCCCAATAGCCTGAGCTCACGTTAGACCAATTCTGACATGAGATGCTGGTTTCCTGTGTGAGCTCATGGCTGGGATGTCTCCAAGCCATTGTTCCCCTGGAGCTCAGCCCTCCTAAAGCTGGGAGGTTGTGAGAGGTCTGGAAGGAAAGGGCCTTGACTTTGCCTTCTTTATGACACAAGCAATAAACTGTGGACTTGCAGGACCTCCCGGGACCCTCTTCTACCTCTTGATGACTCTTGGATCTCTGGAGTCAGGAGGAGACTTCTTTCTCTGATTACGGGAGCAGTATATCCTGTCAGGAGCCCAGAAGCTTCTCAGAGTGCCCTGCGCTGCATTCCTGGAGTTCAGTGCTGATATTTGCTCCCAACGGGGACATAATTCCCTGAGCACAGAAAATGAGCTTATTACTTGCTAGGCAACGATGACCTTCAAATATGGTAACAGTTAGTCAACCCTGACATTGGAAGTCATGATTCAACTGATTCTAAACTTTCTGTGACAGAACTGGTCATCCTTGAAATGCAAGAGGAGAGTTCCAGGAAGTGAAACGACACCCAGAAATGAGCTGCTCCAAACGGGAACTCTTCTCTAACACTGTTTCCAGAACTCCTGACCTGCATTTCATAAATAGTCATGTCTTTTTTGCAGGGATAGTTTCCCGAGCACCGGCCATGGGGCGGGCTCTGTATTTTGATGTATTTCTGGTCAGTGACGTGAATGCAAATATACCCCCAAGTTTCCACATCAGCGTATGTGTACAAATGAAGTCATATTAAGTCAAATATGGCTGGCCCGTCTCCATTTGCCAGCCTTCTCCTGGCCACACCTTCCTGAGATGTCTCAGGGAGCCCCAGGGAGCATCTCATGGGAACCCACGACAGGACCCTCATGCGGTACATCGCCACACTGCCTACCCTGTGCCGTGTTCAGGGACATCCCAAAGGCGCTCCAGTCACTCGTGCTGACTCCTCAGACACTGACTCAACCATGGCTTTATGTCAAGAACTGTCATTATACCACCCCTATCCTGTGCCTGTAATGCCCTGAGATGCACAGAACACTCTTCGGCCCCCAAATGTGCGCTTTCTGTCTGGGATACTCCCTGCGACCCCGTCTTTCTCTGTCTGGCCGACTCCTAATCCTTCAACAAGGTGCAACTTAGGGGAAAATCAAGTTGCCCAGGCTGTGGAGACAAACAGAATGGGCCTCGGTCTTCCCTGTCACCCAGCAGCCGCGTGACTCGGACCATCTGTCTGTCCTTTATAAACAGGGACAACACGGGCACATTCCTGAGAGGCAGGTCTGAAGGCATAATGAGATGCTATAGGAAGAGGTTAGCAGCACCGGGGCCCAAGGTACACGTTCCGCAGACAGCAGTTATTAGAGAATACCAAAGAGGACATTCGAGTGGTTCAAGGGCTATAAACTGGTCACGTACGGACACTTGCAGCATCTAGGTCGTGAACCACAGAATGGGTTAACAATAGAATGAGTTAACCTCATCAAACAGGGGAAGTTTAATCCTTAATTCCATGTGCCATGACGACCACCATCAAGGGTGGATTCTGGCCCGTCTTCCTTTCGGGTCCCTGATTGGTTACAGTCACCTTACGGTGGGGTCTGTACAGCCAGGTTCCCCACTCTCCACGTCCATGGCAGGTGACTCCCTCCCTCCTGTCACCTGTGTGGCCCCTGACTGACCAGGTGCCCCATCCCAGGACACGGTTTTGCCCAAGACATTGTTCTCACCCTGGGGAAGCTCACCGTCAGACGGAGCAGCTCCCCACGAGTCTCCCCTCCTCTGCGCTCCCCTGCACCCTGCATCCCTCACCCTGCTCGTATCCCCTCCTCCAGCCCCTGAGCTCCTCAAACACAAAGATGATGTCTTAATCATCTCTATAAGCCCCTATTTGTGTATTGACTAAAGCCTTTGAATTTTTAAAAATTTATCTCTTCCCCCGTGATTCGTCTCAGGGGAAAAGAAAAAAATATCCAGGATGCAAGAATCAGCATGATCGGGGTCCTTAGGAGGCCATGTGAAAGCAGGGTCAAGTTTGGAAGAGATAATGCCATTCCCTCAAAGTCCCCTTCTGCCCAGGGCACCCCATAGCCTTGGGTTTGCTGGTTCTTTACTTACTGCAGCCATAGGCTTGATCTAAATATTCACTACCTTTTCTAAGCAGCGTGGTTGTCACTTACAGGGACCACAGGCCATTCATTACATTTGAATTAGAGCAGTCCAAGAAAATCCGGAGGTGCAGATCCTGCTATCACTTATCCTTCCTTAGAATAATCAATGACACAGACTGGCACAAATGGAGAAACCTGGTGAACCCCATTGCTGATGTGAAGCAGTAAAACCTCTCATTTGCACCAAATGATACACATGTGTACCAAGCCATATGGGGGAAAGTGGTCATCTTGGCAATTTTCTCCTAATAGGAATGATTTAAAATAGTCTAGGAGTGACAAGCAGCACATCCCCCTTTGACAAAGGTGGGAATCCGGCCAGGGAGGGGGTACACAGGGAGAGCCAATCATAGCTGAAATAGTTCGTTTCTCTCAAAAACTGTCTGAGGGAGCACCTGGGTGGCTCAGTCGGTTAAGCGTCCGGCTTCGGCTCAGGTCATGATCTCACGGTTTGTGGGTTCGAGCCCCGCGTCGGGCTCTGTGCTGACAGCTCGGAGCCTGGAGCCTGCTTCGGATTCTGTGTCTCCCTCTCTCTCTGCCCCTCCCCTGCTCACGCTCTGTCTCTCTCTCTCAAAAATAAATAAACATTAAAAAAAAAAAAACAACTGAAACAAATGAGGTAAAACATTGGCCTTGACAATGCTAGGCAGGGACTCGTGAGCGTTTACTACAGATTGCCCACACTACGACAGATGCTTGAAATATTTCAAAATCGAAAGTAGAAACTTTAATTCATCCCCTGCTATGCATCAGGCTATGTTATGTGTATCGTTTGCCTTTAACTAAAATGCCTTTGAGACAATTATTCCTATCCTTATTTAACAGATGAGGAAATAGGTCTTGAGGCATTTCGTGACTTGCCAAGACCAACAGAGCTAGTAGCTGGGTTTCCAGGTTGAATTTAATTCTAAAACGCACCTGTTTTGCATTACGGCTATAACCTCTAAAGACAACCATTTTTTTTGGAGCTTGTTTCCCATGGTTAAACTCTCCTCCCTTTTACATCTCCCCTCCCATGTCTTCCTGCCTCCCAGAATCAGGCCTTGCTTTTCATTCAATAACCCTCTCAACTGCCTGACGTGGGAGCCCTAGCCCCCGACTCATCAGGTACCTCTGGTTTAAGAGTAGAGTCTGCATCGCAGGTTCCCCACCCTAAGGGCACTGCCTACTGGGGAGCTCTGGTTGAAACCCACTGGTTATTAGTAAGGCCATTGACCTTGCTTGGCACTGATCACTGGTTCTCTGTCTTTTTCCTCTTGGGAACTGGGCAAGAGAGTCCGCTGTCCTTGTCCCATCTGCCACAATCCTGGTTGAGGCCACATCCTCCCTTCGCTGGACTGCGTCCTCATCACTCTGGTCTCCAGTCTCATTGTCTCCAGTCTACAACCTATCCTGTTGACCAGAACGGCCATTCAGTCACTGAATAAACACCTACTGAGGACCTGCGGTGTACCAGGGGTCTTAGGTTTCAGAGGTGGAGAAGAAACTATCCGTCCCTGCCCTTGACTGACCTACAGTGGAATAGATCTATACATCTTGCAAAGATATGGCACTTCCTTGCTTAAAAGTACTCAGCGACTCCCCAGGCCCACTGATCAGACCCTCTGTGGGAGGTGCCTGGGAACAGGCATCTGGTCAGCTCCCCAGATGACTCGAGCACGACATTCTGAGAACCCTGGACTAGAGGGTAAAGCCCAAGGCTCTTGAATTGGATGTGGCAAAAAAGAAAACAGAGTGGTCCACCAAGACGGTGCTTGTGAAGTGTGCCTAAAACGTGGTAATGGCCCGCAGATGAGGAGACTTCACTCCCAACCATGCCTGTCCCGGGAGAGGTTACAAGAAAGTTCAGAACACCTGGCTATTTTGAAGCAGACTCCTGATTGTGCGAGAAAGACTCCCGTTCAACTGCCTCTCCCCCGACCAAAGTAGATGGGGCTCAGACAAGTTCAGAAATACGAAAAAGAAGAAATCTGTAAAGCAGAGGAATAAAACTAGAGTGCCCACAGGTCTCATTTGCCCAGGACAGTCTCATTTCACACCTGCTATCCCAGTGTAACCATTAATAGTGTTCTCTCTGTTCCCTGAATTATAGGCTTGGATGATAAATTATTTGGCCACCCTACCTAAAACTTGTGGGGGGAATAGCAGCATGTTGTGCAAGGCCATATCGAACATAAAATAAAGGGCAATAATTCGTTGACCATTTTCTGGGTCTCTCCATGTGTTGAAACTTCGACCTCAATACTTACATCCTAAGAACCAAAAGTAGGCAAATCCCGGAAAAGAAGTCGCCTTCATTTAAGGAAGTGCCCGATACAAGGGTCCAAAGGGAACTTCTTACACCAACAGATTAATGCTGCTTCTGTTTTCCCTTGACTGCTCCTATGAGAAGAGGCGCTTCGCCTGCTCTCTGCCAATCTGCACAGGCCTCTGCCCTGTTGGGGTGATGATTCCTGTCACCTCCTGCAGCCCCCGATACTCCAGATCCTTACACGGTCACGAGGTGCCGCAGCTCTCCGCACAGAGGCTCCTTGGGGGTCTCGAGTGCCGTGGAGTTTAGGATGACTGTTCTTTGCTCCATACGCATCCAGGGTCCCTGCTTGGGGCCAGCTCAGCTACTGGCCACCCCTCGCCAGCCAGAGCAACGTAGACCCTCTGCCCCTCAGGCTCCCTCCTCCTCTATGAGAATCCTCTCGTGGGGTCTAACATTCCTTCCTTGAAATCTGGTTTCCACTGCTCCCCTGTGGTACTACCTTCATCAGAGACACTGATACCGGTCTCATATAGCGGTCTGGCCCGCTATAAATGTGGTTCATGTTTCATCCCTGGGAGAAGGGGAGAAAGGGTGAGAAAGGCTCTTAGTGGAGAAGGCCATTGCTTAATTCTTGACCAGACATGCCTACCTCTTCCTTCTGGCCGCTCCAGAACATGCATACATATATATATATATATAATGTATGAATGAGAGAGAGAAAGAGACAGAGTGATTTTTTTTTTTTTTTAAGGCATTGGCTCCTGTGTTTGTGGAAGCTTAGCAAATCCAAAGTCCAATGCAGGAGCTGAGCAGGCTGAAGTCTTAGGGAAGAGATGCAATTCAAGGTCAAAGGCCATCTGCTGGCAGAATTCCTTCTTGATCGGGGAAGGTCAATCTTTGTTTTCTTAAGGTCCTGAACTGATTTCATGAGTCCCACACACTATGGAGAACAATCTACTTTACTCAAAGTCCACCGATCTAAACGTTAATCTCATTCAAAGAACAACTTCATGGAAACATCTAGAATAATGGTTAACCAAATATTCAGGCAGCATGGCCCAGCCGAGGTGACTCATGAAATTAGCCATTGCTGTTGTCTCTTGTACCGTTTCTAGGGTTTATAGTTGGGAGCAGGGGAAAAAACGGTCTACATTCTCTTGATTGGACTGGAAGTTTTTTAAAAAAATAGGAAAGCCACTTTGTAGGCAGTGAGAAGGAGGTTGACTCACAGAGAGAAACAGGGATGAAACAAGTGAGAAAAGGGGTCTTTTCCAGCAGGCTCTGTGTCCCAAGCCTGGTGCCTCTGTCCTTACTGAAACTTAGTCTTCCAATCACTCCTTGGATTCTATAAGCCCATAAAGTCCTGTTTTGTTTAATTAGTTTGACTTGGGTTTCTGTCATAGACACCCAGCCAAAGGACGTGGGAGGATTGGTTATTTGAAATGGTTCTGCCTATTAATATACTTGGTTAAAATAGGTATTGATGAGATCGGCCATCTGTAGAGTCCTTGGCACAATAAAACTAAATGTCAGTTTAAAAACTAAGAAATAGTAGGGGCGCCTGGGTGGCGCAGTCGGTTAAGCGTCTGACTTCAGCCAGGTCACGATCTCGCGGCCCGGGAGTTCGAGCCCCGCGTCGGGCTCTGGGCTGATGGCTCGGAGCCTGGAGCCTGTTTCCGATTCTGTGTCTCCCTCTCTCTCTGCCCCTTGCCCGTTCATGCTCTGTCTCTCTCTGTCCCAAAAATAAATAAACGTTGAAAAAAAAAATTAAAAAAAAAAAGAAATAGTAAATGAATAAGATACTGCTGGCTTGCCCAAAAGCTCAGCTATTCCAGCAGCTAGCTACTCTCTTCTGATGTCAGCCCTGTTCTGTTTCGTGCCTTAAGACAAGGGTAAATGTGGAGATGGAACCCTTAGCTGTGCTGGGAGTGAATTCCCAGCAATCAGTTGCATCGGGGGCCACCTTAAAAATTACACACCGGGGGAGGGGGACATCAGTCTTGGGGGAGCAGCCACTGGGGTCCTGTCTGCTGACAAAATTGGGGCTGTATCCGGAAATGGGGTCAGGAGACAAGGATCCAAAATAGGTCAGGGTGTCACCACAAAGCGGCAAGGGAGGAAGTTTCAAATTCCTTGAGCAGGGTGACTTATGGACGCATCTGTCCAGACTGTTGCAAGTTTATCGACAGAGTCATAACGTCCTCAAGTCCACGCCTTCTATTTCTATGAGGCCCCACTGAATGCACCATAAGAATTCTAAAGTATCTTCAACTCTGAACCTGGGGCTATTGGATTTCCTGGACTGCAAAGCCAGTATCCATCAGTCTGCCCAGGGAAAACTGTGCATGAGAAAATGTCCCAGACGGGTTGGGTCCCTTATAACCAGACTTGCCTCCCGATGAGGTGAAAAACCAGTTGGAATTGGAGCCTTTCAGACTGCACTTGACAATTGAACCTTTACATTTCAGCTGAAAACACCGAAGGGAAAAGCGGGGGGGGGGGGGGGGGGGGGACGGGGAAACCAGATGTCTTTCTCAAAAAAAGAGAGAGGGGAGAGAGAAAGAGAAACCACACCACTCTAACCTCAACTTTATTTGCATTTTATACATTTTATATATTTCATTTTATGAAAACAGTCAAGGCCCAACCGCAAGATTTCACAGATAAGAGGAAAAAGCCGGACTGTGCTTAATTCAATATTTTAGAGAAATGCTCCGATGGGCGGTCCGTTAACGGCAGCCTGGCCAGACCGAGACTGCTGACGGCTCTCAAAAATGCGCCTGTGATTCATACTGGGACACCGCATCTCCTAACACGCTGTGTGTGCGAGGGGCTGTAATTACGAAATGTTTGCAGTTCGGCTACGTGGGTGCCGAAATACAGATGTTCCTCGTTGACACTAATTGGACCTGACGTGGCTTTGGCCTGCTTTATAACAGTGGCCGGAACGCGCAATGCGCTGCGGCGCGGTCCTCCGAAGGCCTCTGTTTCATATCGCCTTTACCAGGGGGCTGGGGGGCCAGGGGAGGACTGACATTCACGCCGGCCTCATCTGTCCCAGAGCTCGGTGGAAAATGCCTTTCAGCCCGCTCGGAGGGGCACCCTTCTCAGGGGCCGACCACGCACTTTCATTCAGCGACTTCTCTTTCTATTTAAAAGGGAAGGTTCTTCCCTGGCGTCCCCTCCTCCCCCGAAAGAGGACTGAGTGAAGGTGCCATTTGCCTTCATGCCACTTCTTAATGTGTCCAAGATGTGCTGGCTCTCCAAAACACATCAACAAAGAAAGCCCTTCTCTGACGCTCTGGGCTCTCTTCCTGCTGACCTTGCCTCCTCCACGCACGCTGGGAGTGCCGGAATGCAAAAGGCCACCTCACTGGAGGCGTTGGTCGACACACATTTATGCATACCTACTGTGTGTAAACTCTCCTGCGAACGGAAAGGGAAGATAAACACAGGCGGGCCGGCCCCGGCTTAGTTTATAGGAGCTTCATGCCGCTTATTAGGAAAGAAAGGGACGGGGGCCTAGGTCGGACATCTCGTCTACCCCCCGTAATGTTCAGACAACCTTTCAGATGGACGGAGTGAGGACAGTGGTTAAAGAGGAAGGCTCCGGAATCGCGCTGCCTGGGGTTCACACAGCTTAACCCCTGAGACGTGTGGCCTGGGCAATATGACCCTCAGTTTCCTCATCTGTAAAAGGGGCTGTAAAGCTTGCAAAGATGTTGGGGAGGACACAAATGAGTCAGTGCATGTAAAGCCTCCACGGAGTGCTCGCCGTATATAAAACGGGTGCTCCATGAAGCTAGCCTCAACTTTAAAACTATCCCCCTAAATATTGCAAAATAGCATTACAGGTGCAGATCTATCTCTACGTAAGCCTGTCTGTCTGTATGTGTCTGTCTATCTATCTGTCTATCATTTGTTGAGCCTCAAGGAAAGATTTGGCTATTCTTATTAAAAAAAATCATCACCTATTTATTTATTTAAAATTAATGGACCAGGACACCTGGGTGGCTTAGTCAGTTAAGCATCCGACTTCAACTCAGGTCATGATCTCACAGTTGAGCCCTGTGTCAGGCTCTGTGCTGACAGCTCAGAGCCTGGAGCCTGTTTTGGATTCTGTGTCTCCCTCTCCCTCTGCCCCTCCCCTGCTCATGCTTTGTCTCTCTCTCTCTCTCTCTAAAATAAACAAATACTTAAAAATTTTTTTAAAAATCAAATGAATGGACCATTAGATTAAAAATAAGATTCTACTTAAGGTAACATGAAAACATATTTTTGCAAAGCAAATAAACAAACTTTAATGGCATAAAAGAAATACACAAACGTTACAGTGAAGGCAGTAATCAAACAAACCAGGCTACAAAGAAATGTGAGGTCCAGCCTATCTGGATTTGGTGATTTTTTTCCCCCAAGACTACACATCCCTCTGAATTCCCCCTGAATTCCCACCTTCCTTACAGTTTCTCCATTTGACTCTCCGTTCCACTTATCTGCTGTTGGAGTTTAATAATATGTGACAGCAATAGACGTTTATTTTCTCACAGTCACCATTTTGGACAATGCTCAGTGGGGTCCACTCTTTTCTACTCCTCCTGGTGTCAGCAGGGGGCAGCTTGAAGGCTACAGAGACAGGGAGACTGGGGGCTGGAATCGTCTGAAAACTTAATTAGTCATTGTTCTGTCCAGTGGTTGGTGTTGGCCTGTGTGGCTACCCAACTGCCTTGCATGAAGGCACTGGTTTCCAAGAGCAAGAGTCTCAAGAGAACAAGGCAGAAGTGCACTACATTTTTATACCCAGCCTTGAAAGCCACATCATTCATATCATATATTTTGAGAGAGTCACAAAAGCTTGCACAGGTTCAAGGGGAGGGAACATAGACTCCACCACTCAATGGCATAAGTGTCACTGGTACATCAGAAGAAGACCCTGTGGGATGGGTTCTTTGGAAAATACAGTTGGTCTCATCTTCTGACTTTGGGAGGACTTTCTTTTTTATTTCTTTCGTTTTAATCCCAAAGCTTTATACCTAAAGCTTCAGGTATTGCCAGGACACTCCTATTTTGCTTTCTTTTTGGTATGCGTTTATTGGAAATACTTGCTGTTGAGGAGCTCATAGTCAAGTGGGAGAAGCAGATGAATAAATAGAAAGCAAAAATACTTGATAGCAAGTGCTCTGTTGGGGACAATCAAAGGAGACTCCAAGCCCAACTGGGGAGTTGGCAAGTCTCTGAGCAGAGGAGCCACTGAACTGAGTATTTAGGCATAAGGACAAGGGAGCAATGGTGGTTAACTTCATTTGTTAACTTGGCTATGCCATAGTCAAATGCCCATTGGCCAAACAACAACTGGTTAAGCACCAATTTAGAAGTTGCTGTGAAGGTATTTTTTTAGAGGAGTTTACATTTGGATCAGTAGACTTTGAGTGAAGCAGTCTCATTTTATCCTCCCCTCTCGCCCATTTCTACCTCCCATTCTTACTTTCTTTAAAAAAAAATTAATGTTTATTTATTTTAGGGAGAGAGAGAGAGAGAGAGAGAGAGAGACAGAGGTGAGTGGGGAATGGGCAGAGAGAGAGGGAGACACAGAATCTGAAGCAGGCTCCAGGCTCTGAGCTGTCAGCACAGAGCCGGATGCAGGACTTGACCCCACAAACCATGAGGTCATGACCTGAGCCAAAGTCAGACACTTAACTGACTGAGCCACCCAGGTGCCCTCCATTCCTACTTTTCTATAAGAAAATCAAGTTCCAGAAGTAGTTGCCATCTGAGAATCCGAGGAAGCTTAGGCACGGAAACTTTGGTTACCAGGTTGCTTGTGGATAGGAAACGCTCTGTTGCCACGCCCAAGACAAATGCTGAAAAATAATTTTGCTCATTAGGGAAAAGTCATGTTTGTTATTACGACTTTGCCCAAACAAATGAAAAGAAACTAGACATCAAAGCTATGATTTGAAGTGACATATCGGTTATTTAGGGAGAAGGTGGGCAAATCCCTTTAACCAGTCATTACAGTCAGAAGGATTGTTTGGATGACCTAGGTAATTGATTCATTTATCCGTTTTGTTTGAGCTACAGCCTAAGACTATTTCTATGTCCACAGAGGTGGAGTGGAGGGTCGAGGAAGTTTTCAAGCAATGTCAGCAACCACAGCGGCATCCATTAATGTGCATGTGTGACAAGTGCCTACTAAGTACATGCTACACGTAGATCTAGGTGTTAAAGTTGCAACAATAGGGAAGACCCAGCCCCTTCCTTCTAGATGTTCGGAACTTACTGAGGCCAATGACCAATGAGACTGGTTATCTGTTCCCTACGCCTGCTTGGTTTTCCTCCTGGGAGCACCACAGACTGTAGTGTTCGTTTTCTCTTGCAGCTGGGTAAGGCCTCGAACCAAGTTCTGCCCAATGGAATAAGATTTTTACAATTTCTCATCGAGTTGGTGGAGCTCCTGGGTGTCGAGGGAGGAGGTGTGTCAGAGAAGACTCCCCAGGGGAAAAAAAAAAGATGACATTTGAAAGGTACCTCGAAGAGGGAATGGGATGGTTCCAGGCAGTGAGTGAGGGAAAAGCATCTAAGCCAAGGGAACAGCCCGTGCACAGACTTTGGGTCTGCAAGTTCATGACCCATTCAGAAAATGGCGAGCTTTCTTATAGGACTGGAGTTGAACCAGCCCAGGTGGGACAGAGGAAGAGGACGTGAGGAAAAGAGGTTGACACTGGGCTATGAATGCCATGGTAGGACCTATCTGAAGATAATGAGAAGGTAGTGAAAAGTTACAATAAAAAGCCAGTGGGGGAGCAGTGGCAGGGGGCCACAAGTGAGATTGGCTCTGAGTCTCCATAAAAATCACCCGAGTCCCAGGGTAGCATGATTGAAGTAGGAAGAAACTTGAGACAAAGAGCTCATATCTCTGAGAGGTCTTTAAACAAATTGAATTATCTTAATTCAGCATTTTACTTTTTTCCGTGTCTACATGTCCGCAAGACAGAAAATCATTTCACAATTCAGTTACAGGGAGGAGCGGGTAGGGTGGTCAATTCAATATTTTAAACCAACAACAAAAACCTTCAGTCTGGCCTCAAGTTAGCAAGATGTTTTGATTTGTGGGTGGTTAAACTTAACTCTCATTGAGTCAGGTTTTTATTGACTCTTTGGCAAAGCCTGATTTCATATTTTTGAGAAAAATAAGCCTTGTGACTTCCAAATGAAATCGGAGGATTTGTTGGCTATCAAAAGTTCTTGCTAACTTGGATTTCAGCACTTTCGTGTAGAGGAATCAAAAACATTTAAATCAAATTTCCCTTTGAGGAGACAGCAACTTGAAAATGATGGGGAGAGTGGATTGGCACAATGTGTTAAGGGGCTTGGGGGGCTAAAATTATTTGGGGGAAAAGTAGATTTAAAGGTTCGTAATGAAAGCAAAGCATAACAGAGTTCACCTAAGTCCCAATCAAAATGCCAAGAAACCCAACCCAGAGGCCACTGTCCCTCCTTGAATTTCAAGATCGTTTGAATCCCAAAGGGAAGTCTAATGATTTTGTCCAGTTGGAATGGATTTTTCTCACCTATTCTCCACCTCGGTGAGGATTAGCAGCCAAGCACAAATTCCATTGTTTTGAGACTTTCTCTGTGGTAGGTAGCCTCCACGATGGTCCCTGGTGATCCCCCCTCCTGGTATTCCCATGCTGCGTAGTGCCACCTCCCATTGTACCAGAGTGGGTCTGTGTGATAAACAAAAGATGGAGAGGGCACGTCACTTCCGAGATTAGGTCGTAGAAGACTATGGCTTCCATCTTGGAGACTGGCTTTCTGTTCTGAAATTATTTTCTCTAGGTGAAGCAAGGTGCCATGGTGCAAGCACATCTTTGGAGAGACCCATGCAGCAAGGGATCTAATCGCCAGGGAGGAGAACCCGGTGAAGAACATAATTGCCTGCAATAAATTATGTGGGTGAACTTGGAAGCAAATTCTGTAGTTGTACTTGAGCCTTCAAATGGCTATAGCCCCAGCTGATGGCTTCATGTGACCCATGAGAGACTGAGTCAGAACCACTTGCCTAAGGTACACCTGGACTTCTGACCTTCAGACATGGTAAGATAAGAAATATTGTTTTTTTTTTTTTTTAATTTGCCAAATTTTGAAGTAATTTGTAATGCAACAATCGCCTCCTAGACTCTCTGTTGTGAGAGGTAGTTTTCATTTTTTGGTTTTGTGTTGTTTTGTTTTGTTTTGTTTTTACATTAGCAGGGTCTGATTCCCTGTAGAACTATTCTAGTTTTCCTTCAGACTCATCCCTCCTTTCTTTGTGTAAGCTTATTTATATGTGGGACTGCCTACCAGAGAGTCAGTTTAAAAACTGTATATATTCCAGGCATAAAGAATGGGTTTTGTTTTTACGAACTTCTGAATTAAAAGATTATCGTACTAACTTCTCTTTCTGTTTTCTAATACTTCTCTTTAAGGCTATAAATTTCCCTCTAATGGTCCCTTTAGCTAGAGTTCACATATTTCAACAGTAGTATTTTCATTACCCACTGTAATTAGTTAGTAATGTTCGTTATAATTTCTTCCTTGACAAGTTATTTACAAGTATCTTTTGTTGGTATTTCTAAATGTATGTTGTTTACTTGTACCTTTTGCTTTCAGTTTTAGGTTTCATTGCATTGTGGTTAGAGGGTTATCCCTATGACATTGATTCTTTAGTATTTGCTGAAGCTACTTTAAACATAATATCTGCTCAACATTTGCATTTACTCCATGTGAACGGGAAATACATACATGTTCTGTTTCCTGGCTGCAAAATTTTATACATGTTCATTAGATGGGGGTTGTGTGTGTCCATGTTGGTCAAAGCTTCTATATGGTTCTTATTTTCCTCTTTCTTTCTAGATCTTTCCATCACTGAGAAGTATATTAAAATCTCCATGATGATTATGAACTTGCCAATTCCTAATTGAATTTCTAAAAATTTTTCCTTATTGCACAACTACGTATTCATTCCCTCAAATTAGAGGTCGTAAAAAAGGACACACAGTTAAACATTGTGTTAAACAGAAGTCTAGACATGACTGAGATTTATTATAGAAGAAAAAAAGAACTCTCACTCCCAAAATCATCTGGAGTGAGAACATGGCATTCCAATGTCTTAGTTCTCCTTATCCACAGAGATGAATTTTTTCACTTGCTTCTTACCCCGGCCCCAACCTCAGAAAAATGAATATCAATTGACTTGAACTGAAGAATCATTAATGCCTGGAACGATGGTCTGAAGGCCCAGAAAGATAATGAATCATCATTGTATTATGCATAATGATTGTTATACAAGAAAAAAGAAAAGAAAAGAGAATTCAGTTAATGAAAACCCCATTCCACAGATGTTCTGGTTTCCTGCAACAATGTCGTATGCAACGAAAGAACAAATCTGTTTACCAAAAATAGTCCCAGGTCCTGGGTATCGGTCACTTCCTTTTAGCAGGAATCTACACAGCAACTCCTAGTTTAATAATGAATAGATTTGGCATACTCATTTATTGCTTCCTTAAACAAGATCTGATTATTACTATTATTATGGTGGTGATTTTGCTATTATCACTCCTCCTCTGGTACCCGGGAAAAATAACCGCCAACTCTTAGGGGTTTACCTTCTGAACAAAGGTTTATCGCTAAAATTATTTTGGTTGTTAAAATTATTTTCATTTCCAGGCGAGGTCTAGCTCCTCGCGTCCTTCTCTGTCTCCATGACTACAGTGTAAGCTCCGCGAGGCAGGGCCCTAGTTTGTTTTTTCTAGAGCTATGTGTGTTAAAGATGCGGAACGAGTGTCCACTAAAGATTTGAATTAGTGAAGCTTTGAACGTGTATCTTATCTAGACCCCTTGGGTTCAGTTTTAAAGACTGTCTCGCGGCATTGGTTTGGACAGCTCTTGCTGAAGGGTGGGGACCGGGCGTGCATTTCCCGACGTCACCTGCCTCACTGCGGCACCCATGAGAGTCGGCTCCGGGGCTGGCAGGCCAAGGACAAAGGAAGACAGAAAAGGTTGTTTCAAGTAAAGAAAGTGAAGCTCTAATTATCTTCAAGTGAGTCGTCAAACAGAGAACGAATGGTGATTATCCCCAAATAAGAGGCCTCCTCTCCAGGCCTTTAATTTGTGGGACCCATAACATAATCTGGTTTCTTCAGGGTCCTTGAAAAGAGGCTTTGTTCACCTGGGTGACATAACCCCAAGGGAAGGGCGCAGAGGAATGAGCTAAACTATTGTGAATCAAAGAACTGAAGCCGGGGAGGCAAACTGGACAGCCTCTACAATTAACCACAGGCGTCTTCCTCCCTGGAGCACGAGAGTTCTCAGAGTCAGTCTGTCTGCTGTCCTCGGGAATGGCTTCCTCTTCCCTGGAGCTCACCTACCCGGGCTGTCTTGCTCATCAATATACCTACCCTGTGCCTGGCCTGGTGCTGGTTGCAAGAGGCTAGTTCTTGAGCTTATAAAGTGATAGTAAGGAGGGGCGTCTGGCTGCCTCAGTCCGCAGAGCACGCAGTTCTTGATCTCAGGGTCATGAGTTCTAGCCCTCCGTCCGGTGTAGAGCTGCCTTAAAAAATAATAAATAAAATAGAGGAATGGTAAGGGAAGCGAAGGAAAAGAGGCTCCCGCCTCCTCCTGCAGAATTTTCTTGGGATCTGGGAACCCCATGAATGGGACTCATCCGCGAAGAGTTTCTGGACTCCCCCCCCAAGGGCCAAGTATTATCCACTATGGAGGGTTTAGAAAGAATGGTTGGCCATTGACAAAGGATTAAGATGCAAAGGCTTTGAAGACAGGCAGATATGGGTTCTAATCCGGCTTTGTCCCTTGCCAGCTCTGCCACCTTGGGCAAGATAAGGTGCCTCTCTGAGCCTCAGTTTTCTCATCTACTACAGAATGGTTATGTTAATATTTCGCTCTTAGTTTGGTAAGATTTGAACAAGCTAATGGTTGCAAAAAGCCCAGCCTGATCTCTGGCACAGACCAAGTGGTCAACCAATGTGGGATGCTTACCCTAGGACACAAAGGGGTACAAACCTAAATCCAAATCAAGTCTTGTTTAACAAGAAGTGGGAGCATGTAGGATTCCTAGTTAATAAGAAGATAGTATTCTACTTGTCGTTTGTATCTCAGACGCCCTAGCACATAGTAGGGGCTTTAGTGCATTTTGGAGAGTTGGCTCTCCCAGTAACCCGGGCCTGTCCATCTCCTGCGTGGGCCTGTTTCCCATCTTGCAGCAAGGTGGTGATCTCTGTAAGGACTTCTGTCCTGAGTGACTTTGATCTAGTGATTTGACCAATCTGTAGGTGGACAGGTACACATAATTACGGTGTGACTATTACAAAATTCAGCACTGGAGTCCTCTCTCACAGCTGTGAACTACAAAACAGAAAGTAGTTCATGGTCTTCTGAAATGCAGATCTTAATGTTGGTGACAACTAGATCCTAAATGGAATCTTCTAGAAAAAGAAAATCAGATTAAAACAGAGAGGGAGGCAAACCATAAGAGACTCTTTTTAAAAAAAAAAATGTTTATTTATTTTGAGAGAGAGAGACAGAGAGAGAATGTGGGGGGGGGAGGGGGAGGGAGGGACAGAGAGAGGGAGACAGAAGATCTGAAGTGGGCCTGAGCCAAGATCATGACCTGAGCCTAAGTCGAACGCTTAACCAACTGAGACACCCAGGTGTCCCAAGAGACTCTTAAATATAGAGAAGAAACTGAGGGCTACTGGAGGGGAGATGAGTGGGGAGGGGATGGGCTAAATGGGTGATGGGCGTTAAGGAGGGCACTTGTTGGGATGAGCACTGGGTGTTCAAGGAAGTGATGAATCACTGGGTTCTACTCCCGAACCCAATAGTACACTGCACTATGTGTTGACTAACTTGAATCCAAATTTAAACAACTAACTAAATAGACAAATAGATAGATAATACATAGATAAATAGATAGATAGACAGATAGAACCTTCTAGCCCGAATTCTTTACGGAGCGCTTTAGGGGATGTGAATGTGTAAACCCAAGCAAGGAGTGTGCAGTGGGCATGTAAGGATCTGTTAGAATTTTGCAAAATGCAAATCAGACCATCAGCGCCTAAGCTCCCCAAATCAAGTTACAACAGCTTTGACCCTCCCTTTCCTGCTTTGCTCGCCTCAGCTCCTCAGCTACAACTGTGACGTGACAATTCTGTGGCAACTGCCACCAGACTTACTGGAAAACTTACTAACGGAGAGCCTTTCCCAGAGACAGGTGACAATGGCCTTTCTCTCATACTTTGTGGACCCACACACAATGCCCGTGCATCGTACGTGCCCACAGAGCCTGTGTGCTGTGCCCCCCAGGTCCTCCAGGGGAGCCCCAGGACTGGTCCACAGGACTCATAAAGCATCTACTGAATGCTCGGCCTTACTGAGTATTACCGATGATACGAAAAGATAGGGAAGTAAGCCTAACTCGTTACATTCTAGGAAGCGTTACGCTATGGTGAAAATAGATGAGGGATGTTGGAGACAAATGAATTCCATCTTGACCCCCATCTTGGTCAGCTTGCGCTGCTATAACAAAACAACACAGACGGGGTGGTTCACACCACAGAAACTTATTTCTCACCCTTCTGGAGGCTGGAAGTCAAAGATCAAGGTGTGGGCCATCCGGTTCCTGGTGCTCCCAGCCTGTCCTGTGTGTGTGCCCTGCTTATGTCGCCTAGCCTCCCCACCTCACCTCTCATCACATGGTACTGTGGTTGCCTACCTCATCGCCTGCCTTCTCCACAAGACAAGAAGCCCCTTACGGCCAAGAGACTGGCCTCGTTCATTTCCAGAACCTCAGCACCTAGCAAAGTGCCAAGTTCATGGTAGGTGCTCAATAATGGTTAATAAAATGTGGTCCTAAGCAGGCTGGTTCATCTCCCTCTGGGATTTAGATTCCTCATCTGGAAAACCAGGGCTGTTGTGGGATGAAATGAGGGGACAAGGCTTCCCGCCTGACATGAGGTGGGTGCTCAGCATGTCCTCGTGTCTCTTCCCTTTTCCTTTTCCCCCGAAGTTCTTGCTGGAGAGCCCAGACTCCTTGACGTGTTATGAATGCAAGACAGGAGAAAGCCACGCTGAAGATTGTGCAGTCTTTTATTTTTATATTATATTTTTATTTTTTAAATGTCTATTTCTGAGAGAGAGGGAGGGAGAGAAACAGAGCACCAGTGGGGCGGGGCAGAGAAAGGGACACACAGAATCCAAAGCAGGCTCCAGGCTCTGAGCTGTCAGTACAGAGTCCGACATGAGACTCGAACCACAAACTGTGAGATCATGACCTGAGCCGAAGTCGGACACTTAGCCGACTGAGCCACCCGGGAGCCCCCATATGCAGTCTTGATACTAAGAGGTTTAGGGAAGATTTTCTGAAATTAGTTGGGCCTGGGGCAGGGGTGCAAAATCAGTAGGGTTGCCTACTGGGTTACTACTCCACATTTCTCACATTTTAAAATTTTTTTATTTTTTACTGCAGCAAAATATTATAACATAAAATCTGCCATTTTAATTTTCAATTTTTTTAAGTTTATGTATTTATTTTGAGAAAGGGGGAGCAAGGGCAGAAAGAAAGGGAGAGAGAGAACCCCAAGCAGGCTCTATACTGTCAGAGCACAGAGCCCAACACAGGGTTCCATCTCACGAACTGTGAGATCATGACCTGAGCCAAAATCGAAGTAGGACGCATAACCAACTGAACCACCCCGGTGCCCCTAAAATTTGCCATTTTAGCCATTTTGAAGTGTTCAGTAGCATTGAGTACAAGGGCAGTAACACGCAACTATGATCTCTATCCATTTCCAGAACTTTTTCGTCTCAGACTGAAACTTTGGCCCCATCAAACAATAACTCCCCACTCCCCATCCCGCCCCCAGGCCCAGCCCCTGGAAACCACCACTCTACTGTCTATCAGTATGAATGTGACTATTCTAGGAACTTCTATCAGTGGAATCATACAGTTTTTGTTCTTTAATGTCTAGCTTATTTCACCGAGCACAACATCCTCAAGGTTCACGTATCTTACAGCATGGGGCAACATGTCCTTCCTCTCTACAGCTGAGTGGTAGTCCAGTGGTTGTATACATCACATTTTGTGTCCCCATGAATCCATCAGTGGACCCTCGAGTTGCTTCTACTTTGGGTTATCGTGAATAACGCTGCTTATGAACGTGGGTGTGCGTGTACTTGTTGTGTTCCATTCTTTCCATTCTTTGTCCATTCTTCCGGGTATATATCCCAAAGTGGAGTTGCTGGATCGTACGGCAAGCCTATGTTTAATTTGGGGTGGAGGAACCTCCCTATTGTTTTCCACAATGGCTGCGCCATTTTACATCCCCACCGACAAACGCCCAAGGGTTCCAATTCCTACACGAGTTCTCCAGCGTTGGTTATTTTCTGCTTTTGTTTTTCCTTTTACCACAGCCGTCCTAATGGCATTTCCCAGATGCTAAGGCACCGCTCTAGCAGTCCTCAGAACCTCTGTCTACATGCACTCAGCAAAAATTCATTTAGAACTTCCAACGCACAGGCACCGATGTGATTGTGGGGCCAGAGGAGCAAACAAAATGAGTTCCCTCCACTGACTTTCTAATGGGGAGCGAAAAAAATAAGCAAATCTAAGCAAATAACAAATAACACGTCAGATGGTGATATGTTCTGCGAAGAACAATATAAAGCCAGGGTGAGGGGATAGCGTGATCATGGGTTGGGGAGGACACAAGTGGATAGGATTTCAGATTTGTTTGTAATGAAAGCCTGACTCTCTGCGAGACTGGTTTTTAACTGCATTTGAGAATTAAGGAAACCGAAGCTCGGAGAGGGTATGTGACTTGGCAAGTCTGGGCAGCTAAGGTGGGAATTCAGCCTCAGATGTGCCTTCGAGACGACTCAGTAAGCTGCATACTTATGATGTGTGTACTTCGTGGTATGTGTGTTATTCTTCCACAAACAGTCTTAAAAATTACAGTGCTTTGCTTCAGAATTTGTCATTTTTAAAGGACACTGCGCATCGTCTGCCTCCTGTTACCGTGGGAGAGCTGAGGACGCAAAGTGTTGGGTTCAGAAGATGGAAAGATTTGAACCAAAACGGTTTGGAACCACCGGATGACTGGAAGGGGGCCATGGGGACCGCGGCCATGAGCTTCGCTGTTGCATTTGATTACCCGCTGGGCTGGGTCCAGGGTCCAGCTCTTCGCCCTTTACTCTGCTCTGTGGCTGCGGACACCAGGCTTTTCCTCAGAGGCCACTCAGGAGACAGCAAATGGCGAAGGGCCTTTCCCCTCACTGCAGTCCCACTCCCAGTCGGCATGCCTAACCCAATAGCACTGGGCAAACCCAGGGGAGACCTGGTTTCCTGGAGAGATGAATCATGGTAAGCGCTGCAAGGTTACAAATGAGGTCAGGCAGTCACTCAGAAGTTGCAATAAAGTTTGGAATCTGAAATAAAGGCCTCCTCAGGCTCAGGAAATCGAATGGCTGCCCACAAGGGTGTTTGCAGACAAACTCTCTGCGGGTCACCAGCCTGTGCCTGCAATGACCACATGACTCATTCTCTAAAGGGTGCTTCTGGCTGCTGCGAGTGATTTACCCGTGGGTCCCTGAGGCTCAGGCCGCGCTGGAAGATTGACACAGCGACAGGGGCAGACTTTTAGATAAGATCTCGTGGTTGGGGTTGGTGGGGACAAGATATGTAGGAGGGTTTCCTCATCATACAGCTTACTGGGGTGTCGGACTCCATTCGTTCGTTCATTCATTCATTCATTCATGAAGGTTTTTTAAATTTTTGTTTAATGTTTATTTATTTTTGAAGGAGAGAGAGATAGAGTGCGAGTGGGGGAGGGGCAGAGAGAGAGGGAGACACAGAATCCGAAGAAGGCCCCAGGTTCCAAGCCATCAGCACAGAGCCCGACGCGGGGCTCGGACTCACGAGCTGCGAGATCATGACCTGAGCCGAAGTCGGACGCTCAATTGACTGAGCCACCCAGACGCCCCCTTCATGAAGGTTTTTTAGTACCGAACAGGTACCAGACTCTAAGTTACCACAATATAATGTGGCAGAAGACATTGTCTCCGCTCTCAGGGGCTCACACCTTCCAGAGGGGGAGGCCAAGCCTGTTCATAGGCCCCTGTAACAGTGAGACAGGTGTTCCGATGGAGGGAAGCATTTGGGGCTTGGGATACTGGGTGTATGTGGGGGGTGCAAGGGATGTGTCCCAGCAGAAGTGAGGTCCGGGATACGTTTGGAGAGAACATGATGTGCAAAGACACCGTGGCATGAGATCCTGGTGCATTGGTACAGAGGATGGAGGAAGGCCTAGAACAGAACAGGGCCCAGGACGTGATGCCATGCTGAGGATGAGACAGGAAATGACATGGGGACCCTTGTGTTTTAGGATGATGGGCATGAAGGGTGTTGGAGGAGGAGGGACTGGAGGCAGGAACACCAGGGAGGCGGCTGGTTCACAAGGGGGGAAGTGAATGGTGGGAACAGAGATGAAGCAAAGTGATAATAGATTCAAAGGGCTGTAATTGACATCCCTTGACAATGACTGAGAGGAGTCCAGGATACTTGGGGAACCAGGAGCAGAAGGAAGTTTGGAGACGGTTGAGGACGATCCTGGGTACGGGCACTTGGGTGACGGGTGGGGGCCATTTGTAACACAGGACGATAGTGTCTTCAGGGGGCTGTGACACTGTGCGGGTGGAAGATGTGGCCCGTGTGGGGGCCCAGCACATGCCCTCGGGTTCACCAAATCATCATTGCATTTCCGTGAGGGAGAAAGCACAGAACCACGTGTGAAAAATGTGAGATCCGATTTGTGGCTGTCTCTTCTCCTGTCATCCGGAAGGGGCTTCCGAGGCCCATAGACAAGAGGAGCCTCTTAAAGACACAGGCTCCTTGCTCTTCTTCGGCGTGGGGAGCACAAGGTCACAGCAATCACCGGTATACGTGTCTGGCTCCCCCTCTGCTCTGGCCAGGCAAGAAGCGCGTCGGGCTCACCCCTGCATCCTGAGCACATGACAGCAGGTCACCAGAAATACCCGCTGAATGGACAGAGAAGTGAGGGTGGCGCTGTCCGGAAGGGAGGCTGGTGGGTACGTGGACCCTTCTCCCAACCCCAGGAGAAAAGCCTGCATGGAGATGGTTGTGAATGTGGGAGTCGTCAGCATCCAATAAATGCATGTGAATTCAAATCTGTTCAGGATCCTCCCTGCAGACTCCTGGCTAGGAGGGCATCGGCCTTTCCATGACATCCCATCCTCTCCTGGCAAGGCCATGCCTTCCCCCTGGAGTTGGGCACCATTGGACCTGACCTACGGCAAAATCTGGTCGGAGTCCTCTTGGGACAACCAATGCGTTCTTCTGTCCCTTGCTTCTCCCCAGCGTGGCAGCCTCGGGTGGTAAAAAGGACCTAGATTTTGGAGGTGGGCAGATGTGCCCTGGAATCTGGCTCCAACCTCACAAGCGAAGTTTTCTAGTAAGTTTATCCACCGTGCTGAGCCTTAGGTATTCTCCTTATAGAATGGGGATATGGCTACCCAGAGGTTCGCTAGCAAAGCCCTGCAGCCAAGTTGGGAAACGCGTAGGGGCTGAGGTAGAGGGTCTTACCCTGACTCTTAGACTCCAGAGACCTCAGGCAAGTGACTCCCAGCTCTGTGCCACTTCTTCAGGGGGCACGTGAATAGCACCAGCCTCATCAGTTATAATGAGGGTTTGATGAGTCTGGGCCCAGCTCCTAGTCAACATCACCACATGGCAGCTATTATCATCATCGAGTAGAATTCTATATGGAAATGCTACGACTCTCAGTAAGCGCCCAATAAATGAAAGAATCCCCTCCGCCTTTATTGTTAACCTTGAGCCTTCTCTTCTTAGACAATTTACCGTCCGCTCCCTGTCGACGACACACCTAACTGCAGAAGAACTTCTCAGCGTGTGCCAAGGCCAAGGAGGAAAATGGCTGGAATGTGGAAGCCTGCTTGGGACACTGGGATCTCTGCAGTGAACTTGCAGTGCAGAGAAGCTGAGGTCAAACCTCAGTTCTACGACATCCTACCCCCAGGAGGCTTGTCCTCTCGCTCCTCGCGTGAATTTTGCTCCCCTGAGCCTCGTTTACTCATCTGTTAAATGGGGATGACAATTCTTTTTTAAAAAGCTTATTCATTTATTTTGAAAGAGAGAGAGAGAGAGTGAGCGTGAGCGGGGGAGGGGCAGAGAGAGAGGGAGAGAGAGAATCTCAAGCAGGCTCGTGCTGTCAGCCCTGAGCCGGACGACCGTGGGATCGTGACCAGAACCGAAGCCAAGAGTCAGACCCTTAACTGACTGAACCACCCAGGTGCCCCAGGGTAATAATTCTTCCCTCATAAGAAGGCCATGGAGGTTATGAACTAACGGGATGGTGTAGCTCTCGTTCTCCAGAAACAAAGACCGAGACTGAGGAGCTGTGGAGCACGAGATGTTTACCGAGGGCACCGCCGGTGGAAAGAGGGGCAGCTGGGGAAAGACACATTGTGGTGCAGGCCCAACAGAGCCTTGGTCAACGGAGCAGAGGTTTGGCGATAAGGACGGCCATTACAGCGTCCCCCACCTCGGGGTCCTTACACCCTTGCCGTGCTCAGTCACCGTTTGCAAGCAAGGGGCAGGGGGTGAGCTCGGGTGATGACTGAGGCAGACCCTGAAGGATCCGAGAGCAGGACACGGTCTGTGGATCAGATCCCCACGGCTGGGCAGTAAGTCCTGCCCTGAAGGCGGATTTGGGGGGGCACCCCTCCCCCAAATTGTCCAAATTTTGTCCACTCCCCGAGGGGAGTCCCTGGCATAGGACAGGTCTTAATCTGTAGTGAGTCTCAATCTGTACCTGGTTGTGTTTTGGAGTATTAGCAAAGGCTATCCCCGGGTCACTCAATGACCGTCGGGAGCCTAAAAGGGTTATGGATACTATTGTTCTTTGTTCCCTTCCGAATTTCTGCCGAAGAGCCTCTTGGTGATCCCCACTCCTTGCCAACGTGATTTCGCGGCGGTTCCCCTGGCTTCTGTGGTGGAGAGGCTGTGGTCCACCACCTTCCGGTCTCCCGGGGCTCTGATGGGTTCAGTGGGCAAACCTCTTCTTGGTAACAAACAACCTGGAACAAACCACGGCAGAGAGCAATGTGGTGTCTTCCTTCACCCTAATCGACACCACCCCCACCGTATACACTCAACGTACCGCAAATCCAGCAACATCCAGCCCCAGATGAACCCGTGCCCCGAAGCCACAAGCACGCCATGCCGAATTCACACCGCAGGCACGCCCACCCAACCCCAAGTCCCCCAAACAAGCCCTGTTTGGGGTTCATCAAAGATACCAGCATTTCTTTTCAAACGCTTTGGGTTTGAGAAAACCCCGAGCAAATTTGGCCAAACTGTTCCTACTCTTTGGTTCATGCATCATTTAAGGGAAATTCAAGCCACGTGTTGCTGGTTTGTTCGCCATTAGGTTTCTCCCGGTGACTGCTGAAGAAGCCTTTCCTGGGGCCTGGGTGGCTCAGTCGGCTGAGCATCCGACTTTGGCTCAGGTCATGATCTCATGGTTTCTGGGTTCGAGCCCTATGTCGGGCTCTGTGCTGACAGCTCAGAGCCTGGAGCCTGCTTCGGATTCTGTGTCCCCCTCTCTCTGCCCTTCCCCTGCTCTCACTCTGTCTCTCAAAAATAAAATAAACATTACTTTAAAAAAAAAGAAAAAAGAAGCCTTTCCTATCTCCAGGGCTTTGTCTGATGCAGATGCTTTCTGGACAACATGGAGTAGCAGTTCTTAAAATTTGGAGGGAGTGGTAGAACTGGGAATCATCTTTTTAGAAAAAAACACGTGTATGCAAAACTCTGGATCTAATTTCAAAAGGTTTACAGACCTTCTTGAGGCCAGGTGAAGATCCCAGCCTCTGGGAGCCGGAGTTGCCTTTTAAAAATCAAGAAGGAGGGGCGCCTGGGTGGCGCAGTCGGTTGGGTGTCCGACTTCAGCCAGGTCACGATCTCGCGGTCCGTGAGTTCGAGCCCCGCGTCGGGCTCGGGGCTGATGGCTCGGAGCCTGGAGCCTGCTTCCGATTCTGTGTCTCCCTCTCTCTCTGCCCCTCCCCCGTTCATGCTCTGTCTCTCTCTGTCCCAAAAATAAATAAACGTTGAAAAAAAAAATTAAAAAAAAAATAAAAAAAAAATCAAGAAGGAAATAGTAGAAAAACCCAGGGTTTGAAACGTCAATCCCACTGCTGACTACATATGCTCCTCTAATCATAAAACACCTGTCCTCCCTCCAGGGTCTCTGAGACTCAGTTTCCCCATTCCTAAAGTATGGTGAATAATACACAACACAGCTATTTCAAAGATTAAAAGCAATAAGACTGCAAAATGGTGTGAGATAACCAGTCAGGACTGGGAACTTCCAATTCATATCATAACATGATTTTTTGATGCGAAGGATGCCGCCTGGTCACCTTTAATGGATCTGAGCCTCTTCCAGATTCTCCATCACATTTTTGGAAGTCAGTTTCCTGGGTCATGGCTGAAAAATGTCTGACCTCATTCATCAGGTATATTTAAAATAATATAATTTGGGATTTTCTTATTGATAATAATTTTACGAAGAATATCTGTTCTTTTTAGGAAAAAATCATAAAATGCAAAACTACCAGCAGAAAATGAAAATCTTCTACCAATGTATTGATCTAAAGAAACTGTGAATATGCTGACTTGTTTATAAACAGTGATATAATGCAAATATAACCCCAAGTTTCCACACCAGCCTATGTGTACAAATGAGGTCCATCAACTTAAGTACAGCTATCTTGGCCCCCATCTGCCATTCTCCCTGACATATTTCGGGGGGCCAGGGGGAATCTCAGATAAGCTCACCATAGGGCCCTCATAATCTGCTATTCTGTAACCATTACTCTGTGCCCTATTTAGGAAACATTTCCAGGGCAGTTCCCACCTTGGTCTCTGCTGTCCGCGTCGGTGCCCTCTGAGGCAATGGTGACATCTGGGCCAAAGGCCCGTCTTCTGATGCCCCTGAGGGACCTGAAGCCACCCTATGTTTCAGAAACCTTCGCTAAACCCGGGCCAGAGAGCTGTGCAGAGAAGTGTGTGATACTGTGATTTATGATAAAAGTCTATGTCTTTGATTTTTGCTGTTTCTGGCCGAGAACTCTGAAAACGCTTGGAATTTCCCAGGTGGTGAGAGAAATAAAGGTGTCTTGTGTTATGTTAATGAGATGACTCTAGGACCCCACCTGAGGTTGGGACTGGTTGCCAGAGTTGGAAGAGGGTTGGAACTTTCCAGCGTCCGGGGAGGGGAGAGGGGCTGGAGGTTGAACGTGTTGCCGATGGCCAACGATTTCCTCAACCATGCCTATGTAGGAAGGCCTCCATAAAACCTGGAAGGACGGGGTTTGGAAGGCTCCTGGTTGGTGAACATTTGGGATATGAGAACAGCAGAAGACACCCCTTTTACCACAAACTGGTGATCAAGTAAGTAAGCTGCCTTCCTGAATTCTGTGAGCCACTCCAGCAGATTAATCCAACCCAAAGAGGGGGTTGTGAGAACCTCCCAGCTATGGCCTGTTGGTCAGAAGCCCAAGTGACAAGCTGGACTTGTGACTTCCATCTGAAGGAGTGTGTGTGGGGGGGTGGGGGGTGGGGGGGTGAGGCTGGGGGGGGTGTCTTATAGGACCGGGCCTGTCACCTGTGGGATCTGACGCTCTCTTCAGGTAGAGAGTGTCAGAGTTGAGTTTCACTACCAGACACACAGCTGGTGTCACAGAATTGATGGATGAGTGTGGAAAAGACCAACATGCGTCGGAATTGGTGATCAGAACCACTGAGGTGGGAAAGGCCCTTCTTCTCCATGCTCTGCTCGTCGGCACCAGGTCACAGAGTCCTTGCACACAGCTCCTTCCACGGCCACAAGAGGACTCCTTTTCTCACCAGGACCTGTAGGACAGACCAAGGGGGTTCCGGGCAGGGTGCAGTCCTTCCCCTCAGTCCCTCCCCATTTCTTTCCCAAATCTCCTCTCTGGTGTCTCCTCTTCTCCACTGAGACAAACTCACGCAATTAGACACTTGTTTCATGAGTTCATTTAACACACAGAGACATGTCTACACCCGGTGGTCCCACGAGCTTTCTCTGTGACTGGCAAGACAAGTGCCCTCGCCAAAGATCAGCCTTCTCATTCACAAATGGATTTTCCCCAAGGTTTCTTTCACATGTCCAACTCTTCAATCAAAAAGTCGATGTTTTTCATGCCCTTGGAACAGAAAGTCTTACCTAAGAAGGAAAGGCATGCCCTCAGTGAACTGTCAAGGTCAAGCCCTTATAACAAGGGTTGCAAACTGGTGGCCTCTGGGCTGAATCTGCTCATAGACTTGTTTTGTTTGGCCAATACCACCCTCTGAAATTAGATTTGAATCCTTTAGCCGCACACTCTTCAGTTGGCCCTACGATCGCCACGTTTTTCATGGTCTTTTAGTCTTCCCATTGTGTTGCAGTACCTGACTTCCAAAGTCCTTTGATTTGGCTACATGCTTTATGTCTCAGCCAATGACTTTGGTCTTACCCTTTTGACTTCAAATGAATTAATCAATCAACTAATCAGACTGATCGAGTGCTTATAGGGTCCTCCTACGCGCTGAGTTCTGTTTCATAGAGAGGCAGGAGAGACAGACAAGTAACGCATAGGGACATATGCCTCAACAAGCAGGAAAATAGTGGGTAACGATAAGGACTATAATAAAGATATTATATAAGTGTGTTCCCAGAGCGTGCATCCATCACCACAATTAATGTTAGAACATTTTCGTTATCCCAAAAAAGAAACTCCGCATTTCTTAGCCACCATTCCCTCAGTCTCCTCACCATCCCCCTACCCCTGACAGTCATTGACCTACTATCCAACTCTATAGACTTTTCCTCTTTGGCCTCGCATAGAAATGAAGTCATACAATGTATGGTTTTGTTGGTGGCTTTTGTGTAGCGTCATGTGCTTAAGGTTCATTCCTTTTCACTCCTTCCTTCATTCCCTTTCATGGTGGCTGAATAATATTTCATTGTATGGCTATCTATTACCTGTTTATCTATTTGTCTCTTGATTTGGGCTGCTTTCACTCTTTGCCTGTTGTGAATAATGCTGCTATAAACATTGACATACAAATTTGTGTGTGGACATAGGCTTTCATTTCTCTTCGGTAGATATTCAGAAATAGAATTGCTAGGTCATATGGTAACTCTATGCATAACTTTCGGGGCCACTGACACACTATTTTCCAAAATAGCTGCACCATTTTACAATCGCAGCTGCAGCGTATGAAGGTTCCACTTTCTGCACATCCTTGCCAACCCTTGTTATTCTCTATCTTTTGATTTTAGCCATACTCTGAATAGAAAGTGGTATCTAGGGGCGCCTGGGTGGCGCAGTCGGTTAAGCATCCGACTTCAGCCAGGTCACGATCTCGCGGTCCGTGAGTTCGAGCCCCGCGTCGGGCTCTGGGCTGATGGCTCAGAGCCTGGAGCCTGTTTCCGATTCTGTGTCTCCCTCTCTCTCTGCCCCTCCCCCGTTCATGCTCTGTCTCTCTCTGTCC
Source organism: Lynx canadensis (assembly GCF_007474595.2). Classification (NCBI taxonomy): domain Eukaryota; kingdom Metazoa; phylum Chordata; class Mammalia; order Carnivora; family Felidae; genus Lynx; species Lynx canadensis. Next base: position 175,833,884 of record NC_044303.2, read on the forward strand.
CAAAAATAAATAAATGTTGAAAAAAAAAAATTTAAAAAAAGAAAGTGGTATCTTGTTATGGCTTTGATTTGCATCTCCCTGCTGGCTAATGATGTTGAGCATCTTTTCATGTGCTTTTCGTGCACATCTTCGTAGAAATGACTGTTCAGATCTTTTGCCCATGTTTAAGTGTGTTATTAGTCTTTTTTTTATTACCGAGTTAGAATAGTTGTTCATAGTCTAGATAAAAATTTGTTATCAGACGTGTAACTTGGAAATTTTTTTCTCCCGTTTTGTGGGTTGTATTTTTATTTTCTTTAGAGTGTCCTTGAGCACAGTTTTTTTTTTTTTAATTTTGACCGTAATCGGTTTATCTGTTTTCTTCTATTGCTTGTACTTTGGGTAACATGTCTATCTTTTTTTTTTCCCCTCCTTTGCTTTTATGTACATTTTCCCCTTCTTGAACCTTCTACTTATCCTTTGGCAACTCTGTCTCAAAATGTCTCCTCTAGGCAACCTTCTCGAGTCCTCAAAATGGAGCTAGCGACCTTCCCTGTGTTCCCCACACCTCCAGCACTGTTGTACCTATCTACCTGCCCCTCCGTCCCGGTAGACTGGAACTCCTCGAGGGAAGGTCTTTCTTTTCCTTCCTGTTGAATGCCCCAGGTCTGGGACAGAGTAGCTCTCCATGTTGAAAGAAAGAAGGAAGAAAAAAAAAAAAGAGTGGCCTGAGCAGAGTGTGAAGACCAGACAGAACAAGGTATTCCTGGGGACCAGAAAGGAACACCTTTTAGAAGGTAAGGCCAGTAGTTGCATGTGGGAGGTAAAGCTGAGAGACGGGAGGTGATTATTCTGTGGGGGAACTTGAATTTCAAGTTTAACATCTACTATTTCAGACCCAAAAGGGAGCCACTCAAGCTCTGAGCTAGAACTTCATTTGTTTCTACGAAGGAAGTGAAAGGGAGAGAAATCAAAATGTTTTCCCTACCCCATCCCCATAACCCCACATGTTTTAAAATCTCTAGGTTCCCTGTAGATAAAAGAGCTCTGAATTTGAAGTTAAGTGACTCTGCCCCCAGATCTCACAGACTTGCTGTGCCTTTGTACAGGTCACTTAATTTCGCTGGGTTTCAATTTCTTTACTGCTATATTAATTAGTTTGTTTTGGCTCTAAGGTGGAAATTAAAAGGGTTATTTTGGAAGGTTGACAGGGGCCAATGGACGCGAGGGGTAGCTGGCTAACAGGCCTAGAGCACAGAAAGGATCCGGGACTTTTAGTTCAAGAGACTGGAAAGCAGACCATGAGGGGAGACCTAGTAATAGAACAATCTGTCTAGGAGGGGCTTGGGTGAGAGGAGAGCCCCATTCTGCTCCACCTCCTTCATTTCTGGGTTTAAGATTCAACTTCCAGGCAGGGAGGATCCACTAGGCTGGTGTGGGGGTTGTCCTGGCCCCTTGGCTAAGGCAGAATGGGAAGCTTAAGCACCCCCATCAAGCTATATCTGACAAAGAAGATGTAATTCCTCCAAAGGATTTCAAAGTGAAGGGAAAATAGATAGCAGTATTACAACAAATAAGCATCCCAACAGTAGCAATGGGCAGGGGGTTGGCATCGTCACTTTCAAAGTCCTTTCCGCACCCGACAACTCGTGATCTTATCATTCTAGGGGGGAAAAGTAGACATCTTTCTACCCCTCCCCCGAAAAAGCCAACATTGGAGTGGATAGTCTCCAGTTTTGTAGACTTTGCTGAGTTCAGTGTCCTCCCTCTGTTAAGAAGTAGGCTGTCAAATCCCGTCCTGTATTGAAAGGTAGAAATACCATCAATTCTATTTATCTCAGCCCGACACACTAGAAGCATCAGGTATCAGATACTGTATTAAGAATCGTCATACATGTTTTCTCACTGAATCTCTTCAAATGGCCTTTCACAATAGGAGCTACACCCATCGTATAGATGAGGAACCCGACCGAGGCTTGACGTTCAAAAAAAACTTACCTAAGGTCACCGAATGAGTAGGTGCTGCACCCTAATTTTGACCTGAGGCCTGTCTGTCTCCCAGGGAGGACTTCTGTTGAAGCTGTGAGTTTTCCGTGGCTTCTCATGGGGTCAGAAATGTTCAGCTGGTCTACCTGGCCTGTTCGATCTGATCTCTGCCTCATGTTGCAATACAAGGGCCTTTACTCTCTTCTCTAAAACCACACCAGCCTTCTTTGAGTTTGTGGACCATGTCTTGCTGCCTCCCGCTACTTTCTCCTACACCATTTTCTCTGCTGGGATTGTGGTTCTCTGGTTCCTTGTCTGGTCTGCCTCTAGCCTCCTTCAGATCTTAGCCAGTGCTTCCCTTCCCCGACTCCCCAACTAGATGGATCATCCAATGATGAGTTCCTATCACCTTCTTTGCAGTGGATGGCGATGACCTTTCTCCACTAATCTATAAGCTCCAGGGGGTAGGTGCCGTGTTAGGTTTGCTCTGAAGTGTGTTTCTCCTGCTTACCAAGGACCCAGAACATAGTAGACATTCAAGAAACATATGTGGAGTTTATGAACTATGCCACATCATTCAGTCTACTTTGCAAAGTTGGCTGAGCTCTCCATGAAAGGGAAGGGCAACAAGAAGCAAGTTCTCCACCAAACCCTGCCTCAACATTCGGCCCAACGTGGTCAGGACTCTGTCTGTAGAGTAAGCACAGAATCCTTTTTCCCTTTAATTCTGGCTGAAAAGCTGCTTCTACTTCAAGAGAGTAAAGGTGTCTTTCGCCCAGATTCCTGAAGGAGTTAAAAAGTAGGCACATGATGATTATGAATTCCCTTTGTTCTGCTCTCTCTTCCTCTCCTCAGTCCCCAAAACATCTTCGAAATCTAGAAGCTGTTAAAGAAGAACAAATAAAAGGAGTAACTGCATAATCTTAGCTTCCAGACCCCCTCTGGCTCAGCCCTGAGGTCCTGCTGACCACCTATTTGCAAGTCCTTTGAAAGCTAAAGCTCCAAGGAAAAGTCATTAGATCAGATGGGGCATTTTGAACAGTTGGCCGTCCA